>NC_134412.1:88494724-88722224 GCF_038048845.1 Mixophyes fleayi | reverse complement strand
ATGTCCCATGGTTTATACTCACTCGTTCTTTCTTTGTTACTTAACATCCCCCTAATTCAACATGACTCATTACCTCATCACTTGTCATTTTTCACTCGTAGCCTATTGCTCACCACTCATAACTTGTCAATCATCACTCAAGGCTTGTCACTCTGTACTGATCACTTGTACTTCATCACTTGTCACTCATCACACATGGCTTGTCATTCATCACTTGTCACTCATGGCTTGTCCTTCATCACTTGTTACTCATCACACATGGCTTGTCATTCATCACTTGTCACTCATGGCTTGTCCTTCATCACTTGTTACTCATCACTCATGGCTTGTCCTTCATCACTTGTCGCTCAAGGCTTGTCACTCTTTACTTGTCACTCATCACTCATGGCTTGTCCTTCATCACTTGTCACTCATGGCTTGTCCTTCATCACTTGTTACTCATCACTCATGGCTTGTCCTTCATCACTTGTTACTCATCACTCATGGCTTGTCCTTCATCACTTGTCACTCATCACTCATGGCTTGTCATTCATCACTTGTCACTCAAGGCTTGTCATTCATCACTTGTCACTCATGGCTTGTCCTTCATCACTTGTCACTCATGGCTTGTCCTTCATCACTTGTCGCTCAAGGCTTGTCACTCTTTACTTGTCACTCATCACTCATGGCTTGTCCTTCATCCCTTGTCACTCATGGCTTGTCACTCACCACTTGTCACTCATCATTCATGGCTTGTCACTCACCACTTGTCACTCATCACTCATGGCTTGTCCTTCATCACTTGTCGCTCAAGGCTTGTCACTCACTACTTGTCACTCATCACTCATGGCTTGTCCTTCATCCCTTGTCGCTCAAGGCTTGTCACTCACCACTTGTCACTCATCACTCATGGCTTGTCCTTCATCCCTTGTCGCTCAAGGCTTGTCACTCACCACTTGTCACTCATCACTCATGGCTTGTCCTTCATCACTTGTCACTCATCACTCATGGCTTGTCACTCACCACTTATGGTTTGTCACCTATTGCTCATCACTCATTGTTTGACACTCATTACATGTCATTTATCACTTGTCACTTATCACACATCGCTTCTCCTACTCCCCCTTTCCCAAAGTAGACACTTGTTTGATTCAGACAAATGATGATTTTTGGGTTTGACAAATATTGATGTCGTAAAATGGACACCATACAGTGCAGTGTAAACATCAGTCAATGAATATAGCTCAATATCCCCCATTAAAATCAGTGTTCACTCCACACTGTCTGGAAGCAGTTCACTTAATCTTTCTCACATTCCCATTAAACACCTGCTGACTAAACTTTTCAACTGTGTAGAGTACAACCAAATGTGGAATAAATCGAATAAACAGAGAGAAAAGATATACTTGCAGGAGATTTGTTAGGAGTGCACATTGTCCTGCCCAAATGCCAGCAATGTATTCAGGCCCAAACATTGATGATTTGAATGTAGCTGAACTTGTTGGTGTCATGGATATCACATTACTTTGAATGAGAATTGCCAACATATATTTTTTTAATGAATCGGGCAAAACATTGTCCACGGCCCTTGAGATACTTCCCTCTAATTGCCTGTATACAAATCATAGAACAGGTAATATCTCCCAACTCGAACCCTCCGTTCTGCACAAGATCTGCGTCTCTCTTCCACTCTCATCACATCCTCCCATTCTCGGTTACAGGACTTTTTTTGGGCTGCACCCACTTTGTGGAATTCACTCCCTCGCACCACAAGACTTTCCTCTAGTCTTCAAACCTTCAAGCGTTCTCTGAAAACCCACCTCTTCAGACAAGCTAATAATATTCCTTTACCATCCTCTTAATCTCCCTAGGTTACCCTATTACCACCCTCTACACAGCTAACAGAAGACAACAACCCTCTGAACAACATTGCTGTGTTACTGATCATACAGCCCTCTAAATACTTTGTAACCCTTGCATTCTAGTTGGACAAATATTCAATATGATGTAGCACTTACCCTTGAGTATCAAACTATTGTCCCATAGATTGTAAGCTTGCAAGCAGGACTCTCTTACCTCTCTGTATGTAGTACCCAGTATTGTTTTATTACTGTTTGTTCCCAATTGCAAAGCACTACAGAATCTGCTGGCACTATATAAATAAATGTTGATGATGATTATAACAGGTGCAGTACACTCTACACTGCCAGCAAGACCAATACAGAGTGATGACTAAACAACGATATTTGGAGATTTTCACAGATTTGGGGTAAAATGATAATTAGAAACAAAACTGGAAACCATTTATTTCCTTCCCATGTTATTTAAGTTTTTCCCCACTATTATAAGAACTAAGGGCTGAACTAAACATGAGGGAAATTAAAAGCTGATGTTGTTTTCATTATGTAAGGTTCATCTCTCTAAGGGTTAAAAGATCCAGCAGGGGATGGAGTGCGCCCATTTGATGTCACTAGAGAAGGGTCAAGGATCAGTTAATTAAAGTGAGGGGTGGAGTGGAAATCGGCCTCTAGGATCCAGGACATTGCCTGTCTACACGTATTGGATGAATTCTTCGGCTCCTGCTGCGGGATTTTTGTGACGTCTATTTTTGTGCTCGGTTTTTCTATTTTCGACGGTTCCTGGCCTGGTATGGCGTTTGTATTTTTGGAGGTCCTGGATAGTGGTTTGTTGCCGGAAAAGGCGGTGCAGCCGGTGGCCAATGACTGGTTGGAGCACATTAGTGGGCATTCTGAAGTCGTTTCCCTTGGAAGAGTCGGCTATAGTTCGGTGCAAGTACCGCCCTTGTGGTTGGCTCCTTTCAGGCCCAGAGGGGATCCCCGGTAAGGTAGATATGTGCACCTGGATGAAGTTTTTACCCACGTTGTTTGACATCAAAAGGGGAAGTTGACCCACTTTGGGTTATCTGGTTTTGCCGCACTGCCTGCTGTTATATCCTCCTCCATACAGTTTTTGCCAAAATAAACTCCTTTATTTTTTCCACAGTTTAAGTCTGGTGTCAATTATTCTAGGTATATGTTAAGAGGGTAAGAGAGATTATGCAAGATAAGAATATCAACCATTACACATTTTATTCTCTTTAAATGAGAAAAAGGTAGATGGAATCGATACAAGATTATTATTATTATAGTAAAACATATTGCTCTTAAGGGGTTATGCTTATATCTAGGTGTCCATTCCATAGGCAAACCAAGGGGGGGGGGGGTTTCTAGTGCCTGTAAACCCCCCTCCAAGGCTGGGGCACTGTATAATTGAGGTGGCTGGACACTGCCCCGCTTCACACGGCTCTGCTCCAAAAGAGATAATTGTGCACCTAACAGTAGTGCACGCAGTATTGCCCATGTATATTATGGGGATAGGAAGAGTTGGAGAGCAGCCAAGCACTGTCTAATATTATAGCCATGCCCCTATGCATGCTGGTCATGTCCACTGGTGGCGTGGTGTGGAAACCCCCCTCTACAAATCCTGTGCTTGCCCCTGTTTTCTCTCTAGTGACTGACTAAATGAGTCAAATGAGAGGGGTCTATTTCTTGAATAAGGTGCTTCTTGCCTTTTCGTAACCACATCTAAAAACAGATTTAAAATCACTTATGAAGATAATGAAAATTTAATTCTCTAACTTTTCAGATGACCGTGTTATAACAAACCCAACCGTAATCCTTTATACTTAGAGTCCACTCCATTGAGTACTGTAAACGGCTCCGAACGATTCAGGGTCATCTGAAGTTGGCTACACAAGATTGGAAACATTCTGAACATTAAGAGACATTGTTCGCCATTAGCATAGAGGAGAAACCATCTGATTCTTGTTTCTAGAGAGGTCATTCTCTTGTGCCAAGCATTGAAAGATTTACTTTGGCTATTGGTGTGGTATAGAAAGGATATGAATGTGTGGCTCTCATCCAGCATGAGGTGAACTGTGAATGATCCGATAGAACGAAGAGCTTAGCGTAGAAAACGTGAATTTGTGCACAGACACTGCAGACAGAAGCCGGCACGCTCACAGATCATGGCTACGATAGGGTGGGGGTTGTGAAAGGTTTGACGGTAACGGGAGGTAGAACCAATATGGCTGCAGAGGTGATGCTTGTGGTTCCCTGAGCATTGAATTTGTATAAATGAATTGACACACAACGCAAAAATTACAGTAGGGGATGTGGGTTGTCCTGGAAAATGTTTAAGTTAAATAGTCAAATACTATAAAGTGAAAAAATATGAGGATGGTAATTTAATTCAATAGTGGAGGAATTTGCGAACTTCCTATCGGAGGTCAGGGTTTTAAAAAATCAATTATCTTACGGTATAGCTTACAGCTTACTGAGTCACTCAGACAAGTTGTCCCTTTGCATAATCAAATACTAAAAAGTATCATGATTACTTACTCTATTTTTTTTATTATTTGTTTTTAAATCCAATAATCGGACTGGGACCCCTGTCACGAGGTGACAGTGCCAGAATGTTCAGCACGGGGCTGAGTTCCCCTAAGGGCTTTGGGCTTTCAAAAAAAATAAATAATAATTATGTTGCCTTTCCACCCCAAGGAAAAAACAGCTCCCTACTGATAAGACTAAGGGGTATATTTACTAAACTGCGGGTTTGAAAAAGTGGAGATGTTGCCTATAGCAACCAGATTCTAGCTGTCATTTTGTAGAATGTACTAAATCTGATTGGTTGCTATGAGCAACATCTCCACTTTTTCAAACTCGCAGTTTAGTAAATATACCCCTAGGTCTCCCCCCAACACCCGTGTGGTAGGTCTTGCGGCTATATAGTTTAAAAGTAAAATTATAGCGTCTTATGTATGGCACTACTGGTTCCAGAAAGCCCTGGCAGACATAAACTTTGCTTGGGTATGCTGGCGCTTGTAGAACTACAAGTGCTGACATACCCACTGCTGCCAGAGCAACGGAGAATAAACACTTATTCATTAAGGAAAGGAAAGCAAAAAAAAATGAGTAACTTTGGACCTTGGCAAAAACTGTTGCAATGGAGGGGGAGGTAAATTTAAAATATGAGGACAGATTTATATTTCGGGCAGCACAATGGCTAAGTGGTTAGCACTTCTGCCTCCCAGCACTGGGGTCATGAGTTCAATTCCTGACCATGGCTTTATCTGTGTGGGGTTTGTATGTTCTCCCCATGTTTGCGTGGGTTTCCTCCGGGTGCTCTGGTTTCCTCCCACACTCCAAAAACATACTAGTAGGTTAATTGGCTGCTAACAAATTGACTCTAGTCTCTCTCTCTCTCTATCTGTGTGTGTGTGTTCGGGAATTTAGATTGTAAGCTCCAATGGGGCAGGGACTGATGTGCGTTTTCTGTACAGCACTGCAGAATTATTAGCGCTATATAAATAAATGGGGATGATGATGGTGATGATATTTGGGGTAGGACATGTCCTAGATCAACTTTTAATGTCAGTGTAAAAATAAAGCTATCAAGTATTTGCGTCCTACTTAAAAAAAAAAACAGCCAGTATTTTCCTTTTTGTGTAAAATAATAAACTCCTTTGCACCCCTTGCATTGTAACATGGTTTTGTCAAGGTTCAAAATTACTCGTTTTCTTGCTTTACTTTCCTTAATGAATCAGGCCGTAAATCACCAAACTTGTGTCAAACCCATTCTGGGACCGATTCATGTTCACATGCAGCCTGCACACGACTTGCGTTTTAGAGGACGGATCTTGTGCATAGTTCCAACCGTACCTTTAATCCACAAACAGGTGAAAGTCCACTTTCACCCAAGTCCGTTTCCGAGCATGCGCAGAGTATTTCAGGCAAGACGTGGCACGCAAATTAACCTATGTTCGAACATGACTCAGGCTCTTAAGTGTACGACTCAAATGCATCAAGTTCTACACCAAGCCCATAGAGATGTTAAGGAAGGGACATCATTTTTTTTTTTAATTGTGGTAAAAGTAGAATGTCTGGCCTAGTCTACTAGCATTTGTCCATTCAACATCCTCTTACTCGGCTCAACCCACCCCCCTTATTGGCTTCACAATAGTACTGGGTCATAGGTCAATAATAAAAGACCATATATTACATTTATCATTTTCCAAAGACCCAAATACGCCTTTCAGGTGACCTTCCATCAGCAGGCTGCATCAAATGATCATCTCTTATTCCGTTTATCATTACACAAGAAGACCTCTGATCCACGCAGTAATCATAGCGCCATAACTGAGAATTAAGCAAACAGTTCTCCCAGTCCCCAGCCGCTCGGTACGGCGCACCGTAGCCCAGACGAGCAGACATTCGTCTTCCCCTTGCAGATGTTGCCACGATATTGTTGTGTTACGCTATGACATACAGCTCTGTCATCCCTGCAGAAGGGGCACATTATCTCAATTAATGTTTCACATAAAACATGACATTGATAGTATTCATGGGAGTACAGCCTATTACCATTTGCATGGTGACTGGTGCGAGAAATATGAGTATATACGTATGCTCTTGCAAAGTGTGGCCTCGGGCTCTGATTTTTTTTTTTTTTTGCTTGTGACAATGTTCCCTCTTGCTCCCTCCTTCTGTTTTGATTTCTACTTAAAGTTTTATGATTCAGTTTCCCCCCAGGGTGCTATTATCTTGTATGCTAATAAGACTATGCATATTCTATTAGCATTGTCAATGTAAGATAAGAGTCACATTCAGAGGGAAAAACAATTGTGGTTTTCAGCACAGCGTGAGCGCTCTGTGTTATCACCTTATCAATTTACCTTAACATCCTGGTGAAACACTCCTGGAGAGTTTACAAATGTGACTTTGGAACATGGAGATTAATGGATGTTTTTTAGTGACTGCTACGGAGAGAAGGGATAAGAAAAGTCTTCTTGGCTGCCGGACTGTTACAGTGGTTAATATAATTGTAAGTTAATATGTTAAGTAGAGCTGGTAACACTGACGAGCTGTAAGCCTAACTTCTTGGCGTTGACCTTGAACGCTACTGACTGATGCTTAGGAAAGACGTGGGCACTATTGGGGCAGGAGTGTGATCACACACTCTACTGGGTGGGTATGGAAAGGAGTATGCCCAACTTCTGTCTCGGTTTTCTGAAAATCGAGCTCACCTGAACTTAGGAGATCTGAGTAGGCTCGCGAGCCGGCTCGGTACTTTTGCGCATCCTCGGATCTGAATCGAGGCAAAACATCATTGTTGCGTTGTCGGATCTCGCAGGTTTTGGATTCCATAAGTACCTCCCTCCCCAGGACATCCAGCGCCATTGCTCACACAGAAACAGGGGGTAGCAGGGTTCTTGTCCCTCTCCAGTCTCCAGTGACATTACTCAGTGCCATTGCTCACACAGAAACAGGGGTAGCAGTGTTCTTGTCACTCTCCAGTCTCCAGTGACATTACTCAGTGCCATTGCTCACACAGAAACAGGGGGTAGCAGGGTTCTTGTCCCTCTCCAGTCTCCAGTGACATTACTCAGTGCCATTGCTCACACAGAAACAGGGGTAGCAGTGTTCTTGTCCCTCTCCAGTCTCCAGTGACATTACTCAGTGCCATTGCTCACACAGAAACAGGGGGTAGCAGGGTTCTTGTTCCTCTCCAGTCTCCAGTGACATTACTCAGTGCCATTGCTCACACAGAAACAGGGGTAGCAGTGTTCTTGTCACTCTCCAGTCACATTACTCAGTGCCATTGCTCACACAGAAACAGGGGTAGCAGTGTTCTTGTCACTCTCCAGTCTCCAGTGACATTGCTCAGTGCCATTGCTCACACAGAAACAGGGGGTAGCAGTGTTCTTGTCCCTCTCCAGTCTCCAGTGACATTACTCAGTGCCATTGCTCACACAGAAACAGGGGTAGCAGTGTTCTTGACACTCTCCAGTGACATTGCTCAGTGACATTGTTCACACAGAAACATGGGTAGCAGTGTTCTTGACACTCTCCAGACTCCAGTGACATTGCTCAGTGACATTGCTCACACAGAAACAGGAGGGCTAGCAGTGTTCTTGTCTCTCTCCAGTGAAAAAAAAAATAGGGATCCAAAACCCAAACCAAAAACACGCAAGGGCGGTTTTTCCAAAACCAAAACACGAAGTTAATCCAGATCCAAAACCAAGACACTGGGTTCATTGAACATCTCTAGCAAAAACTGATGAAATGGTTCAGGTTAGATAGCCAGTGTTGTCTTTGCAGTAACACATATGATGTTGACAGGTGTGCGTGACATACGCTGCACAGAGGCTATTGTGAGACATTTATGCGACCGATCCTTGTCCTGTCCAGCTACATGCGCTGTTTGCTTGCATTGTAGCCTGTTCAGGTCACACTCTATGGATACCCTAACGACCTACAAGGTGCTTACATAAATAGAACAATGAGAATGCGGCAAAGTGTAGAAGCCATTGCCTAGCACATATATAAAACCACACACAGGCTCATATACTCCCACATGATCACTAAGATGCCCTTTTATTTCACTGCGACAAGCACAGCTAAACAATTAGCATTCCATATAATAGGTACTTTAAAAATGGAGACACAGGACAATGTTAACTGTGATACTGTGAGTACACTTGTTGCTCCACAAGCTGGGGGCTCATCTATAGGAGATTTTGTTTATATATAACATTGATTATCTCATTACACTGGCACCTGTTAAGGGGTGGGATATATTAGTCAGCAAGTGAACGGCCAGTTCTTGAAGTTGATGTGTTGGAAGCAGGAAAAATGGGCAAACGTAAGGATCTGAGCAACTTTGACAAGGGCCAGATCACGATGGCTAGACGGCTGGGTCAGAGCATCTCCAAAACGTAGCCGCAAACCGGTCAGAGTGCCCATGCTGACCCCAGTCCACCGCCGAAAGCGCCTACAATGACCATGACCACCAGAACTGCACCAAGGAGCAATGTAAGAAGGTCTGATGAATCATGTTCTTTTTTACATTCTGTGGACTGGGAAGAGATGGCACCAGGATGCCCTATGGAAAGAAGGCAAGCCGGCGGAGGCAGTGTGATTCACTGGGTAATGTTCTGTTGGGAAACCTTGGGTCCTGGCATTCATGTGGATGTTACTTTGACACGTACCACCTACATAAACATTGGTGCAGACCAAGTACACCCCTTCATGGCAACGATATTCCCTGATGGCAGCGTCCTCTTTCAGCAGGATAATGCACCCTGACACACTGCAAAAATCGATGAAGGTGTTGACTTGGCCTCCAAATTCTCCGGATCTCTGTCAGATCGAGCATCTGTGGGATTGTCTAGAAAAATAAGTCTGAGCCATGGAGGCCCCACCGCACAACTTACAGGACTTAAAGGATCTGCTGCTAACGTCTCGTTGCCAGATACCACAGGACACCTTCAGAGGTCTTGTGGAGTCCATGCCTCAATGGGTCAGAGCTGTTTTGGTGGAACGAGGGGGACCTACACAATATTAGGCAGGTGGTTTTAATGCTGTGACTGATCAGTATGTATATATACACATATATATATATATATATATATATATATATATATATATATATATATATACATACACACACACACACACACAAACAAATATATATATATATATATAACCACTGTATACACTCCCACCTCTAGCACTGTATACACATTCTGTGGGCGATAGTTTTAGATAGATAGAACCCCTATTCAATTTAAATATATATATTTATATATACTGGGGCGAACGGAGGATTGTCGGGGGGGTTTTCCCCCCCGACCCAAAAAAAAACCAACCCCGCGAGAGTTGCTGCAGCTCCGTTTCTTCAGCGCTGTCCTATACAGCAGCCGCGGCGCTGTCTAAGAAGCGTCCGCGGCAGTGCTGTACACACTACAGCACCGCCGCGGACGCTTCTTTGACAGCGCCGCGGCTGCTGTATAGGACAGTGCAGCTATAGCGGCCACTTAGTTAGCGCAAGGGGGGGGGTTTCTGGAGACTCAGAAACCCCCCCTGCGTGAGCCACTGATATATATATATATATATATATGTATATTACACACATATACACACACACACACACACACACACAGTATAGATAGATATTCAAATTATAAAGACACAATCATACGATCATGATAGAGTAAAATGAGGAAACTAAATTTTAAATTACTTCTTCTCAGAACCAAGGTGTTTGAGAGAATCCACGTTGGTGCAGAGAGAGAGAGAGATGTATGGAAGCAATTAGATTATAAAATGCCCATTTTGGCAACCCCCAAATGTAGCTTCAGGATCATTATTTATGAAGTCCACTCTGAGAGTCCTAATGAAGCAATCAAGAGAAGGGTCGCACCACTTTGATCTAAACGTGGTAATTTTTTCAAAAACATGGCCCAGCCATAGACACTCATAACTCAGGGACCTTAATCGCACTTAATTTTGTTTGGAATACAAATGTGCTTTTAATTAAACAAGATCACAACCCGCCTGTTTAAAGACCGCTGTCAAAGAAAATTAAAAGCTAGTTTTGCTTCGGCGTTACTGTTTTGTATCACAGAAAAGACAACAACAGGAGGTTGCCGATAATTAGATAGACAACTTAAACCAGAGCAAGATGTGAGGACGTTTTATCGTTTGCAGGAGAGAAGAAAAAAAATGAATACAGCACAAAGAAAAAAAGAAAAGAACATTAAAATGTTTGCTCGGTTGCTAAACCCTATGTGGCCAAGTAAGAACGTGTTAAGTTTAAATGCTGTCGTGGGGTGTGGATTAGACGTGACTGCTATAGTTTACAGGGTAACACATTGACACAGCTTTTTAACACTCAATCGGCGGGAGGCATCCCCACCACTGCACAAATTGTATTGAATTGCACTCCAACAAAACACAAAGAATCTAGACTGATAAAAAGAGTCCTGTGTGCACACAAATCAGATGTTCCTTACGCAGTGGCGGACCGTATGTGCTCCGATCAATATTAATATATGAACAATGCGTCGCACTATTTTCATTTAAGAGCAGAGTGTTGGACGCTAAGACACCTGGAGAAACATTGGCAGTAAAGGCATTATTTTCCGTTTCTTTTTCTTTATCCCTGCAGGAGCGTATTCTATAAGCTGTACATCAGTCATTTGTAACCTCTCTCCAATACAAACTTGTCCAGCTTTTATCTTTAAGATAACACAGTGAGATACTGGTGTTTACCACCCTTCTCAGCAGACCACCAGAGAAATGTTTTACGTAGCGTTAGAACATTTGCAGATAGAAATGTATCACAGGTCCTCTTCACGGTGGTTAAAGTGGACATTTTTTAATTTGTTTGTCAATATTGTTGATTTCTAAAGCCTAGAGAATGACACTAGGTAGGAACAGAAGAACAGGGCAAGCCCAGTAGACGCGGCAAGGATGTGGCGTGCCGACATTCCACCTTAAAATCGGAGCAGGTATGAGATCATGCGCTGGGGTATGGGGGAGGCGGGGTGGCGAATGTGCAGGGCTTAGCGGCGCATTCACACATCAGATGCGGCCGCACCAGCGCACAGGCGGCCGTATCACATGACAGGGGATGCAGCCACGTCATCAATGACGCAGCCGCATCCCTTTTCATGAGATGCGGCCGCCTGTGTGCCCCCCGGCCATGCCTCTCCCAGCCCGCGCCTGATTACTCTCCCTTGCACACACATGATCTGTGCTAGCTAGCGGCACACATACATACGGGTGAGGACAAGCTCACTTGCAAGAAACTCAGGACCTGAGTCAGCTGCATCGTCGCCAAAATGCCCTTGGCCTGTCTATACTGTACATGGCCTACGTCCGCCTCCTCTCTCCCTTCCCTGTTCCATCCTTCAGGACGAAGGTAATCATGAGTGTCATTTGCGTTCAGACATGAATAGCTCGTAAACGCGTTCATCGATGTAAGGTGCGCTTCTGAGCCATTTCCCGTAAGTTACACTACGCAAATGGACTTACATCCGAACGTCCATATAGCGGTCATGATTTGCTACTGTCGTTATTCCTGGGCCTAAAAGTTGTATCTCATATGCTATTAAAGCCAGAAACTATATAAATTAGAGATGCTCAGGCTCAGTTCCCCGAGAACCCGAACCCACCCGAACTTAGCAGATCCGAGCCGAGCCGGCTCGGTACTTTCGCGCGCCCTCGGAATTGAAAACAAGGCAAAACATCATCATTACGTTGTCTGATCTCGGGAGTTTTGGATTCTATAAGTACCGCCTTCCACGGCGATCCAGCGCCATTTCACAGAGGGACACAGAAGGGGTAGCACAGTTCTGGCCAGTCTCTACAGCAGTTGGGCAGTGTTATAGGTAGAAAAGAAAGAGGATGGGTAGCAGTGTTCTTTAAAGTCTCAAGTGACATTCAGGAGAGCTCCATTGCTCCACTGCTAATTGTCATTGCTGAAATAGAAATAATAGGTCTGGCAGGGACTTAACATTGAAAGGGGTTAATAATAACAATGCAGAATCCGGCCAATGGTGGCACAGGGAGGATCAGAGCTTCTTTTATATATATATATATATATATATATATATATATATATATATATATATATATATATATATATACACTCTTCCTGTGGGCGGGCCGATGTCTTGGTTCCAGCATCGTTTGCCACCTTTCCGCCCGGCTGTTTGAGATCCTGGTAACAAGTTTGGGATGGTCAGTAGGAGAGCAGGCAGTCAGCCGTAGATGAGCAGATGGTGTTACTAGTATGGCTGGGGTCATTGCCCCCTCCCAAGAATAATGACTCATGGTCCGCCTGAGTGAAGGATCCCTTGGCAGGCTTTGGAGCGGGTGCCAATGTCGAGTCCAGGAGAGGTGCAGCCGGCTCGTTAGCCCAAATTTAACATCAGGTCAATTGTAAAGGAGTTCTACTCCTGGGACCAGTGGGTAAAGGTGTGTCTTTCCACTGTTTGGCTTTGCGTTTGCCTGCTGACTGCTCTGCTCTCGCCGCCAAGTAAGGACAGGGATTACATTAAATAAATAAACATCTTCCTTATGCCAACTTAACAGATGTTTGTGTGATTATTTCTTGATCTAAAGTGAAAAGTTTTATGGTTGTTGTAGGTTTAAGTCGTGGTTAAAGACATAGGACATATGTAGTTTATAATATTGTGACCTGTGAGGGGGTCAAAATTGACTGCAAATGACTTGAAATTAGTGTTATTGGGGTATATAATAATGCAGGGGGGGGGAAGCAAAAATCTGTGACTGTGGCAAAAAAAATAAAAAATAGGGATTTTAGAGAGAAAAAAAAATAAGGATCCAAAACAAACACCAAAACACGAAGTTAATCCAGATCCAAAACCAAAACCAGAACACGGACGTCAGTGAACATCTCTAATGTAAATACCTTGCTACTAGATATATTTCCTTAAAATTGTTTTTAATAGATCAATTCTTCCCTGATAATAACACCTGAATTTACTTTCACATTTAATGACAAACTGCGCCTCTTAAAGCAAAGTCACTTGTATATATATATATTATCAGTTATCGGTCCTATTCAGTGAATGGGCCTGGGAGATTTTTCTCCATCCGTCTTCATGTTAATCTGCTAGTGTCACAATTGTTGGGAGTAAGTCTGCTGCCATCTATTAAAATATGTCACCTAAAACATCATTTGTTCTATTCAAGGGGTTGTATAAAAATCTTCTTTGGATTAAACGTTATTCTCCAACGTACTTCAGCAATAACATTGTCTGTGTGAATCATCCTGTTACAAATCGTACGTACATTACCAACATCCCATTATATGGTCAGCGCAGCTCACAGATTCACTCTCTCATCTAACTATAGACGAAGCGTCGTGTAATTCATAGTGACACATCAGACAGCGCGTCATTGAATTAACTTGAAAGTTCAGTCTCAGAGGACAGTTGAGCATCATTCGGTTGTTTTACAATGTCATCTCCCGTTCACGCACCATTACATCCGACATACGGAGGGACTCGCTCTGTCGATCACTTTAGACCGTCTCGAAGAGATTTCATAGCTGCCGTTTACACGCTTAGTACAGTCTGATACTGGTTTGCTAAAACTGAAACAAAACATTTGGCAAATACGTTATGAAATCAAAATTCAAAAATTCAAATTCCAAAATTAAATTGTGGCAAAAATTTGCTGTGGATTTAATCGTGCGGCGGAAGAAGCCGTTTTGCAGAGGTCCAAAGTTCCCGGGAATATGATTTTCGAGTGCTGCCTTTCATCGCATTTCATGGTGGCATGAACATCCCCTACTGTATTGGTTGGTTCCGCATTTCGAGGAATTCATAGTTTATTAACAAAACTGGAATGGCCACGGCGTGAGTCCATTCTGCTCTATGGTCGAGGGTGAGGTATAATAAGGGTGACGTCTGGGCGAAAAAAAAACCAGAGTGGGAATTCTGTGTCGGAACCACAGGGGACTGTAAGATTCCGTGGACAAACGCGGAATGATTAAGATATTGCAGGGATCAGTTTTAAACACGTTTTTTTAAGTATTTCACTCAGATCTACCCAAAAGTTAGAACTTTATTGAGATTTATTTCGCACACATCTACTGATATATAATAATAGTTCTGTTTTCTATATTTATATTTGAATAATGAAAATAATAAAAAAAAAGGATACGATTGTTACTCTGTCCTAGGGTATTAGTATAGGATTTGAATTGGAGGCAGCAGAGATGTAACAATAGGGGGTACTGCCATTAAGGGGTGCCAGAGGTTAGGGGGGTCCAACAACTCCGGGGTCACCCCACTCCTCTGAATCCCCCAGTTGTTCTCAAAAGGCATAACAGACACCTCTTCAAAGGGGCATCGGGGAACAAAATTGCTGTTGACAGCCCTGGGTGTGTCGAGCCGCACTCGCTCAGTAGTTGCCCCCCACTCTGCTTTATTAGGGGGCCCTTGAGACAGAAATGACATCACCTGGACACTACCCCATACTTGCCTACTTTCAGAAACTTGTTTCCGGGAAAGGGGCGTGACTGGATGGCGGGAGGGGGCGGGACGCTGCCAAACGCGTCATTTTGGCCCTGCCCCAGCGACAAAAGTGCAGTTTTGCGGGGGGCGGTTCCAAAATGACGCGATTCACTGCAAATCTCGTCATTTTGGTACGCAGTAGCAGGTTGCAGGAGATTTGTCAGCTCTCCCGGGAGTCCGTGAGACCGACCCGAATTTCGGGAGTCTCCCGGACATTCCGGGAAAGTTGGCAAGTATGCACTACCCAGATCTTACAGTGTGGCCCAGTCTACCTCTAGGGTAGGGATCTTGTCTGTGACTGAAGCAATTTTTACTTTCGCTCCAGTGTTCAAATACCCGGCGCTATCACACCTGTCACATGACTTCGGCACCCTAAAGTTCTGACTGCGATTTCAGCGTCCCTCTCCGTTTCTGTTTGGTATATAAAGCGCCTGGATCTTTCCTGTGATTGTGTTCCCATCATGTGCTCTTCGGAAAAAAAAAAAAAAAAGTGCAGACAAAACCGCAGATTTCAGCATCTCAGATGTGCTTAATATGTTTTTAATTTACATTGAGGTTAAGTACAAAATCCCATTTGATGTGGTGTGTTCTGCAGCAGATACATTTTCTATACTCCAGGATGTGTATATAATTAGAGAACTTTACATGCTTCAAGAAATGTAAAACAGCTATTTCTAATGTACTATTAAAAACTATTCCAAAGTAATCATTTGTTAAAGGATTATAATGGAGGGCAGTTGTTCCCCTTATTTTACTCTGTAATGCGGTGGTTCCATTGTAATGCCAACCTGGGTCTTATTACAGTTTTCAGAGCAAGAATCCCTTAATTATTTTCCCAAAGCTAATCCCCATCACTAAGCAAAGTATTATATCTCAACTAGAGTTTTAAAATAGTTATTAACTGTGGTGTGTTCTGTCTACCTCAACCAGAAAACCCTGTGCCTTCTAGAGTCTCAAGAACTAAAATGAAATAAGACATTGATGGATGTTTTATCACAGAGAGGAAAATTATATGACATTTACAGGATGAAATTAAGTGTAGCTATCTCTTGCATACCACGGAGGAAGACATTGGGCTTCATTCATTAAGGAAAGTAAAACAAAAAAAAATGAGTAACTTTTCACCTTGGCAAAACCATGTTGCTTTGGAGGGGGGGTAACTTTAAAATGTGGGGACAGATTTATCGTTGGGGTAGGGCATGTCCTAGATCGACTGCAAATGTCAATGTAAAAATAAAGCTATCAAGTATTTGTGTGCTACATGAAAAATAATAAACTAATTTGCACCCCTCGAACTGTAACATGGTTTTGTCCAGGAGAAAACATTTTTTTGCCTTACTTTCCCTAATGAATCAGGCCCATTGTGTGTCCTGAACCAATATTTATAAGAATATCATCATTTTGTGCCTTCAGTGATGCCTAGCTCCTTGCAAATGGACAAGCTGGATATCGGTTCGGCTCTCAAAATGGCTGCCACCACTATAGACAAAAAGGTACACTTTCAAAGGCTTCTAAACCCATACATGCCCACTTTTAAGATTTCTCCCCCGGGGGAGAAGACATCTGACATGGGGTAGGAGGAGGGCATGGTGACATTTCGCGTCACCATAGCCCCGCCCCCACTATAAAAAGCCTAACTTTGCGGCATTGAACGGAGAGGCGGATCTTAATGACGCGATTAAGCCCCACCTCCTCCATTCACTTCCGTGAATTTCGCCAAATTTCGGGAGTTTTGCCTACTCTTGCGGAGCCTCCCGGGAATTCTGGGAGAGTATGCAGGTACGTCTAAACCATATCAATTTTATAAAAGTTAAGGCCAAACTATTGGTGACATTTTAGTCTCCGATCGTCTGGTAGAAGGGTCTCGCTATAGTTAGGCTTACAGACAACCAACTTGCTATGCATTATGCTTATTCCATGGTTGATAAATGTACTTAATGTACAGGTGCTCTCCTGTTCTTCCAAGATTAGTCCCTGATGTATCCTATACTTAAGCTGCGTACACATTCATGTATTTTACTTCAAATGCGATTTCTGAAATGATTTTACCAACGACTGAAAGTCCCAATCAGCAGCCGATTCCTTTGTACACACCTACATGATTTACCTTCAGATCTGTGATCTTCATCTGTCATAACCATCGGCTGAAAAGATGGCGACTCTGTAAACTCTACAGATATCTGCCTATACTGCTGGTCCTGAGTGCATACACACTTTCACATTTGCACGACATCGTTCCATCGTTGATCGTGATTTTTAGGAAGCCTATAAAACCAAATCAACAGATCCCATGTGTTTTGATACAATAAAACATGATCATGGGAACGTACATATTCTTGTAATATCTGACCAAATGGTCATTTATCGTGTGATCAGCACAATTATTGCACAGGTGTGTACCCAGCTTGACACTTTTTTTTTAACAGTAAAAGCAATATCTACACTAGCAACATGCACAGGAAATAAATGCAACTCAAATTAATATTCGTAACGCAAAAGATCATTGCACAAAAGACCCAGTGATACAATATTCGAGATCCGCTTTTGGTTCCCCATTACACAGAATGCCATTCCGCACGCTGAGTTTTTCACGTATAATACGATTTTTACTTCCGAGCCTGCGCACAACGCTCTAGTTTCGAATCTACTGCTTTGTGTATTATACACCAAAAACGCAAACTACAGTCAACTCAACATGATCTTCTGCAGTTCTATATTCATGTTTTGCTGAATTTAGTCTTTCTACAGAGCAGGAAGAACGACAATCCATTCAATCTGCAAAAGGTGTATTCTTCAGGTAGGTCTGGCCAAATTCTACCAACAAAATTTTGGGGACAAAGGTGGAACAAGGTCGAAGATTTTGCAAATATCGCTCATCCCTAGGAACAAGGAATAAAAAAGAAAAACATCCTTGTTTGTCTTTCATTGTTTATTATATTTATGTCCTTGTTGAATTTATTTTGTTTCACCTGTTTGTTCAGAGTAATAGTTTTATATGTTTGACTCCCATTTACAAAACAGATTAGAAAAAAATGATATCACAAATTAAACTGTGACTATTTCACTGCCCACACAAGCTTTTAATGATGAATTGAATGAGTGTTTTATACAATATTTGGTATTAAAGATTAGGAAGTCAGAACTCTGCAGGTTAAAGAGCCACTGAATAGCGAAAGCTCTGTGAATTATGAAGCAGTTCAGAAATTAAGAAAATTAAAACTTGAAGCCATTTTACTGAATTATAGTAAGATAGATTAGAGGCAAAACTGCTTTGTAATTAATGGAAAATGACAGTATATTATTTTCTAACAAACCTCTCTCACCGGGTACAACCTGCAGTTTGGGAGATACCCACAGTGCTGTGCCAAATAGTTTTACCTGGTTAACAGGTACGAGGAGTTTAACAATTTAACGGAGGAATATTATTTTTAAAGCAGCTGATTTTAAAGGGCAGGGTAGTGATCCAATCAGCTCACTGGACAAACTTACAATTGACACCTCTCATTGACAGCCTGAGAGTGGCAGTTTTGGGTGTGTATCTATCAAAACACAGGTATCTGTTAATTGGGGTGGGGGAGTCTTTTGGCAAAATAACATTTTTATCTGGAGTTTTTTTTGTAGGACGCGGTGTAAATCTCCTTAAAGACAAACTCAAAAATCAATATTCAAAACCGGTATTGTGAATTACTGGAATAACTCCTGATGTCTTCTGAAACATGACTTCTGCCTGAAATCGTCTGCTGAAACGGTTGCTAACATTTGACAGGTTGTGAAGACGTGGCCCTGCTTGGCAACCTTTGCAAAAAATGGTAACATTGTAATACTCAGTTTATTTCCAGAGTCACAGATGTAGCGAAAGCAGGTCAGATCTTCACAACTCATTTATGAAATGACAGCAACAGTTTGCTTCTGAGATTTCAACAGGCAATTGTAGGCAGAAAAACTATTTCAAGTATCATGAGTTATCCCAGAAAGTTTTAGCAGCAAGTATAATGATTTTAATCAGGTGACATTTTTTTGAGTGGGGTTGATAAAGGCATTAGTGTACTCCTAGCTTGTAAAATACCATCAGCTACAGAACAAATCCAAGGAATTGTGGGTAAAAATATGCAATCACCTTGTACTAAGTGCTCTTTCCAACAGAAACCAGAATCCATAACTTGTATTTAAATCTGAAGAAAAGATTGAAAAGTTCTCATAGTTGCAACTATGTCTCTTTATCCTTATTTTAATGTCTGCTATTTTTATAATTAACCTGCACTACACCTCGGAGGGTGATATCCATTGCAAATGACCCCCACAATTCTATTTATGGTAATACTGTAATTATTTCACCTACTTTTGCAGTAATATAATATTTAACACCTTACCGCTACTAAGATCATTCTGTACATTTACGCAAGAAAAAATATTTTCATCAGGTACAAAATTATAGGAATTTAACTACAAATCTTGTGCGATTTTCTACTGTAAGCCAGTGTTGAAGGAACCGTGTTAAATTATTTCAGCAAATGTAAACAGCACATAACGTAACGCCATGAAAAAAAAAAAAAAAAAAAGTCAGCATCCAGATTTTAATGGCAAATCATGAATCTTTTAAATTATAAATCAATAAATACTTAATTCAGTAATAGAATTCATCTAAATATTTAATCAGCTGTACGCAGCAGGACTCTGTCGTGTGATGGAACGGAGCGGCATGAATGAGAAGTAAAAGTTCCTTCATCTTGTTAAATAATCCAGAGAGGGAAAAAAAAATCAGGACAAACACTATTTATTTTGTTTAATAACTTTTCCCTTTTACTATTGGAGTAAAACTTAAAGGGGATTTCCACGCACGATGTATGTTATTCCTATTTCCCTCCCTGTCCACCTGAGTAAATTAATGGTGGAACCGTTGCGTTGAGATGTCTTTTCTGAGGTAAAAGCTGGTAAAAGATTGTTACTCTGGGGAGAAATGATCAAAAGGGGGGATTGTTATGTAAAGAGGCAGTATTTTGGTAGCAGGAATTACCTGTAAATAGCATCTTGCACCTACACACAGTGGAGGCAGCCATTTTGTGAGCTAAACCATTATTCATGGGGCAATGTTATTATTATTATTATTATTATTATTAATTTTTATTTATAAGGCACCACTAGGTATCCGTAGTGCCGTACAGGGACAGACAGAAACACGATACAGGGTGAGACAGCACGGAACAATTAACAAAAAGCACAATAACTCGGAAGCTCAATGTACAGCTAGAAGAGAGGTGAGAGCCCCCAGTGGGGTAGCTAGAGGGGTAGAAAGGCAGGAGGACCTCACGGAGGAGACAAAGAGCTGGAGAGCAGAGTTAAGGTGGTAGAGAACAGGAGGAGAGGAGGCCCTGCTCGAAGGAGCGTACAATCTAAGGGGAGGGTAGGACGGACAACGCAACCAATAATTTCACTAGGAACAAGTGCTACATGAATACCAGTAATCAGAGCTGGATTTAAACCCCCCTCCCCCCATAATAACAGATTAGAATAATCCTGGCCCCTTGGAGGTTGGGGGGGGCAAAACATAAAAAGGTTTAGGGTAATCTGAGCCCATCAGCGCCCAATCAGCCCTAGACAGAAGCCTAAGTTCCCTAATGGCAGATTTGGCTCTGCTAGTACCATGTAATTAAGTATAAATAAGAATTGTTGCTAGTACTTTGGGAATTCATAGGCTGGTTCCATACATATTAGGTCAGATACAACACCCCTCCCAACTGTCCTGATTTTGGCAGGACAGTCCTGATTTCAGAGCTCTGTCCTGATCGAGACCACTTTGGGCATGCTTAGCGCTTCAAGAGCGCCAGGCATGTCCATGGCATGTGGCCACTCCCACATCGGCTATGGTCACACACACTCAGCGTGCCGTGACCACGCCCCCTTCCCGATACAGTCGGGACAAATGTTGGTTGGTATGGATACAGGGAATTAGTTCAGGCCACAAAATGGCTACCTGCACTGTGTTTAGGTACCAGGCACTTTTTTAAAGGAGAAATGTCACTGGTTTAGACATTGGCTTTGCCTGATGATTTAAAGCAGGCCTGGCCAATCTGTGGCTCCCCATGTGTTGTCAAACTGCAAGTCCCAGCATGCTTTGCCAGTAGATAGGTCTCCGATAGCTGGCATGGCACGCTGGGTTTTTGTAGTTTCACAACACCTGGAGAGCCACAGGTTGGCTAGTCCTAATTTACAGTGTGTCCGTTGCCTACACAGAGGGAAAGCAGTCATTATGTGGGCTTAAATATAAATAAATAAAACAATTCGCTAAGGACTAATACTGTCCCTGAGAGGCGGCGCTTCAGTGGGTAAAGGTGGTGCATCCACTTATGGACTTGACAATGCCGTTGCACCCCCCCAAGTTCTTCAGAGAAGACCCCCACCCTGCAAAACCGGGGGCCCCCCCTCAACTAAGTAGGTGCCGTCATACAAATTGGGTGACTTTCATTCCTGAATAGGCATCTGTAGTGGAAGAAAATAGTAGCTAGTCCTCTGACCACAGGGTTAACATAAATATTTGAAAATATCAGAATAACATATATCCTTAGGTACCATTACAATGAGATAAATATATATATTTTGCCCTGTTTGGTACCCATGAATGGATAGACATATCACGGATTGCTAAACCCAGATTTGCTGTCACTCTCGGTTCATGGTTCATAACCAAAATAAAATACTGTTATATCGTTGTTTCAGGAGAACAGCTTTGGGTAGAGCAAATAGCTATCATTCCCCAGCTGAATTATTTTCCGTGTTATAACTTTAAAGGGCAAAAATGCGTTTCGGCTGAAATGATCCCATCCTTCTGCAACTCCAGTCAATACCAGTCTGTGCTGTTTATTAGCTGCAATCTGTGCAAGGGAGAGAGTAAAAAAAGTGATGTGTTCTAACCGCTTCGATATTTATAACGCGGCCATATAAAATATTAGACTTCTGTTAATATCCATTACCATTTATTCCCCCCTCATCCGGCAACGGAGCATCTGAATAATACGGTGATTCCGGATGACAGATATGGCAGAGGTGACAGTAGATTAATATCTCTTTAATAAGCTATAATAATCATGGCACCCAAGGTGACAGTTCAATTTTCTAATAACAGATGGCTTCCATCACAAACGACTGTTACATTGTTTCATAATGCTTAGTAGAGATAATACAACAGTCGGAGGGCCCCGGAGCTGGTCTATCTCATCAAAGCGCTATTAAATCAATCACTATACATGGATGGACATTCCTCACTCTTATAACGGCTTGTGGGGGAACTTAATGGCGTTAAAAATAATGACGGAGGAAGAATGGATACTTTGTATTGTTGACGTACGAGTAGACCAGCTCTGTAGAAGAAAAGAAAGATCCCTACTGAGGTATAATAGGGGTTTAATAGAGCATTCTTTTAATGCATATGGAAAGCATAGCGTGTTCGTCTATAGATAGCATGTCCATAAGGGTACAAAATGTCTAAAAATATATATATATATATTTTTTTTTTCTTGGTTTACATAGAGCTTTGCAATGTTAATGGTGGGCTAAAATGGCATTTAGGATAATTATTGTTGTATCTAGGCTTGATATTATCATTAGTAGTAGTAATAAAAATAATACTATTATTATTAATAATAAATAATAATAATAATAATAAATAATAATAATCTTATTACTTTGTAACAAGCGACAGTGCTCTGGGCAGTAGAAAAATCAGAAATGAGAAAAAAGCAGGGACAAATAACTGTGCACGTTAAAACAAAAGAATTGGGTGGGCCCTGTTCTTGAGAGCTTACAATCTAGTTAACCTTTGCCGAGTCTACTTCCAGAGCCTCATTTACTAATTGGTAGAATTGCAGAGAGGTGGAGCCATAGCGCGAGTATTTTGTTCCAAGGCGCCTATGTATTCTCTTCTTGCATTAATAAAATGGAGGGGTGGGGGGGAGCAGCTATGTAAATAAAAATATAGTTTCCTTCCCCACTTCTGGCACCAGCAGCGCCCTAGCTTCTATTCAACACGTGAACCTGCTGTGGGTAACAGTCGCGGTTGCCTAGCGGGAACAATTATATAGTAACCAGACTGAAGCTTCTGAATATAACACCAGAAAACTGGCGCAATTTTCTGATTGCTATAAACTTGCGCCAGTAGTAGAACAGGAATTGCACAGGTGAGTATGATTTCTATCGGGTTACTATGCAAACAATGGCAGACGCACTGCGACAAAGAGAAATTTGGATCCGAGAAAGGTAAAACTTTACCCCCTATACCTTATCTCCAAAATTTAACAGCTTCTCGAATCTGGACGTAGCTACATCATGATGAGCGGCAGGCTCAGTGGGCTTGAAGCATAGGCTGCCCCTTAACCCCTTCCCTCCAAATACCCATTCGTTGCCATGCACTACAAAGGCAGGCGCATGTGGAATTGCTCCTCAGCGGGTGAGATAGTGGGAAACAGCCATAGAACTGGGCCTGCCTGGCGGAAGCCGGGACAGTTGCAATGTATGCCTGCACTAATTCATCGAAAAAAAACACTTTTTGTATGTGGGGAAAGCAGCCATCGTCTTTATTTGATTTCTCACATGACGTACGTTTTAATATTTTCATACACGGTTTATGTGAGCATGTAAAAATGCTTAAATGGACCTAAAAGGTCATAAATTTGGTCCCAGTAAAAGTCACGCGCTCGAGCTTGGCACGCCCCTACTGTACATTTACTATGTGCATAAGCCCCTTCCCCTCCCTGCTCTGCCCACAATATCATAGGCCGCCGTAGGGGTCCTACGGATGGATTGGATGTTGCTGCGTTCACTGGCGTACGACCTGGCACGTGCAGTGCTATTTTGCGCAAAATACAGCATGTATCGGCATTTGTATTAATGAATCAGGCTCTTAATCTCTGCCCTTTAACATCAGTAGAATATTTCACCCTGCAACACTAAATCTCACCCCCAAATCCTATGTAACATGTTATATCATCATCAGTTATTTATATAGCGCCACTAATTCCACAGCGCTGTACAGAGAACTCATTCACCTCATATATATCATGTTTTCTGAAGAAATGTATATGTAAAGTAAAAACAGCGTGGATCTATGGAGGCTTTACAATATTTCTGTACTTGTCCCTCTACGATCAGTAATCTGGGAATGACGGTGTTAAAAACCGGACTTGAAAGAATCCTTTGAGAAGGGTTGCGCTGAACAGCGTGTTCTCTCCACAGCCCCTCAGAGTGGCATTCTTGTTCTGATCAGATTACGTTTTTTAACTCTTTCATTTCCAGATTGTGCAGCTTAATAGGAATCTAGGCTACAGCTAGCTAAAATTCAAAATTACAAAAAAAGATCTACGATAAAGCAGTGTTTATCAGGTGACATGGTTTTTTTACTGCATGCCGGTATTTCTGTATGTCAACATAGTTAATAAAATGTCAGGGAGCCTATTGGGGAACAAATGACTGACAACAGAGAACAATAGCTTGCGTTCTATCTAAATAACAAGAGCAAATGCAATGTCAACCCTTTGAGTGAAATTATATCATTTTTATGAGCAATAGTTATTTTCTCTTTAATGCCTCTGTCAATGTCCAGTCAGATTTACTCACAAGCACTGTGGTCTTAATGTGTTCATCAATGGACGCTGCCATATTACTGCTCGGCTGAGATACAGGGGGATATCAGTCAGGGACACAAATCGAACATTGACACTTAGGGCTAATAAAATTAGGACTCTTGTTTGGCTTGGCTAAGCAATAACTCTTGAACAAAACAATGAGAAAATTGACAAAATGTACATTGTTCTTTAAAATATACAATTCTTCAGTATGGCTACCTTTAGGATTTGTTATATACACGTAGTTTTGCACAGGTACATATGTAATGAAGTTATTTTGGAGTTCTACTTTAGACTGGGTCAACCTTAAAAGATGTTGGTTACCTTCTGATTATCTTCCAACTTGGAACACATTTTAAGCTCGTCTAACAGAGCACCCATTGATTTTAACATATTTTTAATGAGCCATCATATAAAATAACAGTGACAAAAGTGATTTATTGATAAACACCATTGGGGCAGATTGGCTGATGAGGGACCCATAAGTCTTCATTTACAAACCATTGTCAACTTGAAAGGTCAATGAGTAGCCCTAATTAGATTGTTTGGGTTTTATGAGATTGGAATGTTAAGTGCGGAGGTTGGAACAATGAGGATTTCGTCCTGGCTACCGTATGTAAGTCTTGTACTGCAAAAACGCAATAATCCAGTATAAACAGTTATGCAAGATGATGTATGGCAGGAAGCGACGGAATTATAAAGGTTTACTACAATTTAAACAAATACATGTGCACAGCAGTACGCAGAACAAATATGTAGACTTAACATTACACAGCCGATACACAGCCAGGGCTCAATAAATTAAGTGCTGGAAATAACTCCAGGAAGATGTTTTTGCCGCCTGAGCCAAAATTCATGAAAATGCTGCCTGTCAAATCACAAAGATTTAGGGGTATATTTACTATGCGCCGGTTCCGTAGAACCGCCGATTCTCTGCGCTTTGAAGTCATTTATTTAAATCAGCACTTTTAAAGACGAAGCTCATCGGGTTTTGTTTTTAATAAAATGGCTGTTTGAAGAACATGACTTCAAAGCGCCGAGAATCGGCGGTTCTACGGAACCACCGCACAGTAAATATACTCCTAAGTGACAAAATCGAGGCATAAGGCACCATTTATACTAGTGAAAGCAATTGGGTTGTTTTATTTTTAAAGAATCCCTGTTTTCCTGAAAGTTTGGTGCATATCATTTATGAGATACAAGGGCAAGTCACATCTCATTAGTAGTATTACTATGTAATATCAGCCAAAAATATATAAAAATAATTGCTAAAACTGGGTTACTTCCAAATCAGGTAGCAATATGTTTAGTGGACTTGTAACCTTCTCTAAAGTAGTTTTTTCTTATACAGTAGTTTGATAAATACTTTGCTCATATTTGTTCTAGATAAAATAGAAAAATAATTCTGTTATTGTGGGTCATAATGATCAACTGGAAAAAAGTCATATTGGTGTGGAAAATGGGAGTTTTCGCCAGCGATGGGGATTATATTCGCCCTATATACCAAAGGAGTTACCGGGAATGATAATACATTTCGCCAGTCTTCTCCAGCATAGAGCTTCCCTTTGCACGTTGAAGCCTACTTGTCAAGTATAGTCAAAATGTCTCTAACAGAACAAAAATATTTACAAAAATGCTTTACTCTTTTAAAAAATGCAATAATATTTGAAACAATTTTCTTTTTTTAATTTAACGTAAAAAATGTTTTAAATCTTTTGGCTGACTGGACCAGTATTGCCAAGGCTGCTTTCCCAATATTTTTTTTTTTTAATACATGATGCCGATAAAAAAAATAAATCTTAGCGCCGCAATGGGACTCCGAATACTAAATAAAATATAATTCAATTAATTTCCAGTCTCTTTTTGTACTGTTAGGTTAATTTTTACATTATTGCTAAAGCTCATTAGGCCTGGAAGTCTAATCTGTGGTAAAGACTCTTGACCCTATCATCTTCTCCATCACGTAGACACATGTATGCACTTTGACCAGCCAAGCAAGCTTAAGCAGTTCGTACAGGTAATGCATAGTTACAGGTAGATCTTCATGCGGTCCCAAGAAACCTCTGCTAGCTTATTAAATAAAGCAACAGAAAAACTAAGCTGGAAAATATTCAGCAAGAACAAAAATTCTAGGGGCTCGAACTGAAGTTCGATAGAAAATAGGTCTTGCACAAGAAATCGACCTTAAAACACAGAAGTCCAGTCCACAAAATGGTCGAGTCAAAGCTTAATCCAAATGTTGCGATAGGACCTGACGCGGGGTGTTCATGCAAGAAAGCCACCCAACATCCATGAGACAAAGTAGTCAACGAGGAATGAGCTGATATTTAGCCAAGATGCCGTGTGGGGCTGATCAACAATTAATGAATATGTTTGTTTGAAGTCATTGTTGTTCCAGAGGGTCAAGTTACCGAAAGCGTAGCCTCGCGTTCTATGGCATTTTATGTTGGATCATTTTGATCAATAAATGAATTAAAGGGTATATCGTTTGGTGTGTTATTTGATTTATTAGGTCCCTTTTATCTATTTTTATTAGAGATGATCACTGACCCCAGTGTTTTGCTTTTGGTTTTGAATCTGGATTAACTTTGCAGTTTGGTTTTGGCAAAACCGCCCTCGCGTGTTTTGGTTACCTATTTTTTTTTTTCTAAAATCACATAATTTGGCTCTTTTTTTGTTCCTACATTATTATTAACCACAATAACATTAATTTCCAGTCATTTGCAGTCAATTTTTGTCAAAGGACAAGAACACTGCTACCCCTCCTGTTTCTGTGTGAGCAATGGCACTGAGCAATGTCACTGGAGACTGGAGTGACAAGAACACTGCTACCCCTGTTTCTGTGTGAGCAATGGCACTGAGCAATGTCACTGGAGAATGGAGAGTGACAAGAACACTGCTAACCCTGTTTCTGTGTGAGTAATGGCACTGAGCAATGTCACTGGAGAATGGAGAGTGACAAGAATACTGCTACCCTTGTTTCTGTGTGAGCAATGTCACTGGATCTCCTGGGGAGGGAGGTACTTATGGAATCCAAAACCCACGAGATCCGACAATGCAACAATGACGTTTTGCCTCGATTCAGATACGAGGACGCGCGAAAATAGCGAGCCTACTCGGATCCCCTAAATTCGTGTGGTGTTCAGAAAACCAAGCTCGAGCATCTCTATTTTTTATGACGATGCCAATGTGAACACGTCTAAGGTCATATTTACGCAGAAATTCAGAAAATTCTAAAGGGTTCACATAATTTCTAGCACCACTGTTTCATACTATCCTGCTACCAATTACACCTTCTTTAACTTGAATTCGCTGCAAAGTTTTCTCTACTTATTTCTGAGCATTTTGTGCTTGGCCTTTTGTGCTTTTTTGTGACTATTTTATAGAATTTGCTTATCTGTAGACTGAAATTTTAAGATGTTTTAGCAAAACAGAACACACTTTATTTTCCCAATTGCCTTGTGACGTTCACTGGTTTGTCTCCATAGAGATAAATTGTCTCTGTTCGCGCTTCCATCTCTCCTTCTTACAGCGTAAGTGAAGAGTCTGGATTTATGTAAGGATTTGGCGCTCATAGAAGCCGTGGAAAGGAACAAATAGTGAGCAGAAGGAGATACAGTGTATTAGGCACGGCCATGGTATTTGGTACCTAAATGTAAAAATAAACAACTAAATAAAAATCCTCTATTTGTTTACAGGGGTTTTATAAAAATATTTATTATTATAGCTCAGAGTTCTGATATTTTGAAATCAATGAATTTTTCTACAGAAATATTCCTGGTGCGATAGCTCAAAGGAAAAGATTATTCCTTGTGAACAGTTCCCTTATCTTATTCGCACCTATCCCATGTAAAAGTACATTTCAATAGCTTTCGCCTAAATCAAGTTTTAAAAAGCAGCGCAGTTTATGTCTCATGCTCTGCAGTGCAGTGGATTGTATCGGTAGGAGCGTATTGAGAACACATTATCAATTTTCCAAGTGCATGCGTGTGAACAAACCCCTAGGGTTTCATCCATAGAGTTTCCTCCATAAAACACACTTCAGTATTGAAGATCTGAAAGGCTTTTTTCCTTCTAATAATTTCATGTTCCGCCTGTTTTTCACAGTATCACTTGATCTTCTCACCAGATCAACCACATCCAGTCCTGATTAGAGATGCTCAGGCTCGGTTCCTCGAGAACCGAACACACCCGAACTTAGGGGATCCGAGTACCGAGCCGGCTCGGTACTGTCGCGCGCCATCGGAATTGAAAAACGAAGCAAAATGTCATTGTGACGTCGTCGGATCTCGGGAGTTTTGAATTCCTTTTAAAAATCCAACATCACGGAGGGTGAGAGAGAGGGCGGACCCCCATTTTTCTTTTCTGTCACTGCTGTGAGCCAATGTGTCCTAGATGTGCTAGGAACTGCCGTGTGTTTGTGTCATTGCTCTGTCGCTTACCATCCAGCCAGGTCTCTGCAGTATTTGTCCGAAAGTGTATGAAAATAATATTGTGACCTGTGGGGTGGTCAGAATTGACTGCAAATGACTTGAAATTAGTGTTATTGAGGTTAATAATAATGTAGGAACAAAAAAAGCAAAATTATGTGATTTTAGCATATTTTAGGATTTTTTCTAAAAAAACAAAAAACACGAAGCTAATCCAGATCCAAAACCAAAACCAAAACCAGTTCACGGGGGTCAGTGAGCATCTCTAGTCCAAATTTTTACTACCCACCTGTTACCATAGAGCAATTTTCACCTGCTCGGAGGTACCACAAGGACCTGCTGTTCTGATAAGTTCACAAATCTTTTATACATTGTAGTGGTTAATTGTAGATCTTTTATGTTAAGCAATGTGTAGGTAGCATTTGTCTGTACCTATGTCACATAATTGTGACTCAAAATTAAACTCAGTGCATGGGAGTGGCGAACGCACAAGGGGCGACTGGACTGTCTCAGAGAGTTTGTGAGTCCAGAGCACCTATATTTCTGCATAGCATTCGACAGACCGTCGCTCAGTCTATACAGGAAGCAGTACTTTCGGGTGTCCATGCTGGCCGCCTCTCCCTCAGTATTAGGACTCCTGCGATGTATAGTGATTGGTTTGCTGTCTCATAAGTCGCTTAAAGTATTTGAAAAGATCGGCTGAATAAAAAAAAACAGGGATTATTCAACGCTGCTATTGCAAGTTTGAATTTGCGGCTTATTTTTTGCTGTGTTTCATTTTGCACGTGGCTCAGCCCAGTGAAATTTACAATAAACTTCAAATTACTTCGGTCGTCTGTATTTGCTAATTTAGTTTTTTTCCAGCAGCTGTTAGTCATTGCCTTAAAGAGGGATTATCAAGTTTCTCTGTGTGTGTTCTGTGCGTTTAAATGTAGGGTATGGTCTGTAATCAATTTTTTTTTTCCAAAATAAGTAGTAAATTAGTGTTTTTTTCTCTATATTCCTTTGTTTAAAAAGCTGGAATTGTCTTATGCAGGTCTATTGCATTTATACAAGAGCTTTGTACAGCAACAAAGTCTCACTTACTGCTACTGTACGTCCTGCTCTGTTCACAATCAGTGCTGGTGATTCCATTGTACCTACACAAATACTGCTCCAGCTGTCCTAACCTTTGGCGCTGCTTGATTGAAATGTTAAGACTCTGTTTGGAACAGTGATAGGTTCCATTCTCCTCATGGACAGCGGAGCAATGAGTGAACACAATAGACATTCCTTCCGTCAGTCAGCCCTGATGTTAGATTAATTACACCCCCATTTAATAAATAGGCCTCCTTCCCCACGACTAACCTCAAAATTAGATTGAAAGCATTCGCATTTAATAAATATGCCTCCTCCTCTCATCTAGCCCTCTCATTAAATTATTAGACCCCCACATTGCATTATTAGCCTCTACATTATATTAGTAGTTCAACTACACATTACATTAATATCCCCGCCCTTTAATTAAAAATCCATATTAAAATAATAGCCCCTATCTGCTAATACATTATAGTACATGAATAGCCCCTGACATTGCATTTATACCCACCACCAGCCCCTACATTACATAGAAAGTTCAACCAGCAGGTGCATTAAATTAATATCCCATACTACATTAATACCTTCCACATAATTATTTGGGGCATATTTAGAGTTGGATGCATTAGTGCCCCAAACTTACAAAAACTTATATGTATATGTTGTATCTGACGAATCTCAAGATGTGTCCAGCTTAAAAACAGTAGCATTTGCACCGAGGGCATATTTCAGGCATAACAAGTGTGTCTACTTATGCCATAGTTTACAGATGTGGCTTGCTAGCATCGGTAGTAAAGTGTCATTACTATAATTGTACACAATACAATAATGTAATAAAGTGTCACAAGAGAGATTATCTTGACAGTTATTAACCCCTTCCCCACTGGGCCTATTTTGGCACTTATTGGGTTGGTCACTTTCCTGCATCGCTGTTTGTGTGATAACCACACACACATTTCACCTTGGTTTTTACAGAAGACTTTGAATTTTCCTGTCTCTGCAAAGTAATCTACCCAAAATGTGCAAAAAAAGTGGATATACTTCAGAGTTCTTGCTTTGGCATCAATTCACCTTTCCCAAAACAGCAAAGGCAGGATTTCTACACAGTTTTTACATAATAAAATCTGCACTTAAAAATGATAAAGTATATTTTTTTTGCTAGTTTGTACCATCTTGAATGAAATGCATGAATGTGTAGGAACCTCTAGTTGGGAGGATGGGGGTGATCTTTGCATTACAAAAGCCCTAACCCATCCTGGTCTCCTTAATATTTTCTGTAGCATAGGGTATTATTGTCTGGTGATCACCAGATAATAACTATTATGTGGGCAACTCATTTGAAAGAGGGGAGCCCTCTATCAAACGAGCATGCACCCAAGTTTCTAGGCGCTAGGATGAAGCATATAGAGCACTTAGTGCCTTCTTCAGTTTCCTGTCTCATCATGAATTTTCTGCAGGCAGAGGATGAGGAGGTGGGGCTTAAGGATGTCATTGTAATGCTGCCATTAAGCTCCACCCCCTCTCCCCCATTGACCACCAACAGAAAATCGCTGTAGGGGACAGATAAGTATAATTTTAACTCTTTTGAACCCTGTGGGGTAAATGTATCAAGCTGCAAGTTTACGGCGGGTTTCAAAAGTGGAGGTATTGCCTATAGGAACCAATCAGATTCTAATTAACATTTATTTAGCACATTCTACAAAATGACACCTAGAATCTGAACAATTTTAGTCCACGCTTTATACATTAAAAAGCGAATGTCTGGATTTGTAGACCTCTCGAAATTAAAATGATTTGCAATTTCAATACTGATGCAGCCTCAAATCTTTTATATCCTGTGACCCGCCATAATTTTCATGTAAAATCAACTTTGAACGTAAAAGGTTTTTCTAATCCGAACTTTTATCATTACAAGAGGCATCCGTTGAATATCACTATTGTGATTTTGTTTTATTTTTTTGTGAATTCATATCCTAAAATTGTTGAAAAACAAATCCTGTTAAACACAGGCAAAACCTTGTATTTTGTCTTCACTTCTAACAAAGCAATATAAGCATGAATGTCCAGGCAGTGTTTAAATTGACATAAAACAAAGCCAACACTTGTCGGATTGTTTGTGTGTACGCGTCAATTTGCTTACAGTGTGTGTTGGAACCCTGGCATAAAAGAGTGTTTACTAAGCTTCGTGTGTTAAATCCACTTAGAGAGTTTGACTTTAATGCTTATGTGTACAAGGTCTTATGGTTTTAAAAAAAAAAAAAAAAAAAAACACTTATTTTTTTCCCAGAAAATAAATTAAATAATAATTATTTGAAAAGAAGGTAAACCTTGTGCTTCCCGACTCTAGCGTAGACACTTAAATTTGTTTTTAAGGAATCAGATGTTCACAAGACTGAATAACCATAGAATGCAAGGAATTCTACGGAAGGACAAACCCACAATTCCATCAGCTAAATGGGGAGATCTTATATAACAACATTTAATATTATATGAAAAATATTTGATTTCATTTACATTTACACTAACCCCAGAAAAATTTAATAACTGATTATTCCGCTCGTTCAAACCTCACAGTCTGCTTAATATTGATAGGATCGCCGATGCTAAAGAAGTGTATTTATATCTCTTCTTATCCCAGACAGACCAGCTACTTTGTCCTTGTTATGATAACTTTTAATCAACCAAAATATTAGTCCTACAGAAAAATCTGCAGCTTCAGCTTTTGAGGCTCCAGAAGCCTCTTCCTCAGATGTGTTGGACAAGAATAGAGAATGAAAAATATTTTTCCAGAGGAAAATAAAAAAAAAAAGCACAAAAAAAAAAAGAAACCTAATGCATACAGAATAGCTCGATCATGTCAACCCATAATTAAAAGGTATGGGCTGGCGGAAACAAAGGATTCCTGCGGTGTGTGAAGCTCGATACTCTTCACTACAGAGGGGGAGATTCACTACACTCCTGTTATTCAAGAGGAAGAACATGACGCTTGTTAAAGCAGAGGAGGCCGTTTGTTTTCTCAAATGAATGGCTTATTTTGGCAAATGATGACTCACGGTCAGAAGCGGAACTAGCAAGCTCTGGGCCCCCGGTGCAGGGAAGTGGGGAGCCGGGTACCGGGGCCGACAGTTCACTAGTGCCCTGTGCAGCGGGCGCCGTTAACTCCATGCGCCGCAACTTGTTGCACCAATGGCAGTTCCGCCACTGCTCACAATATCGGAATTATGATACGGTGGCTTAGTTGTTAGCACTTCTGCCTCTCAGCGCTGGGGTCATGAATTCAATTCCCAACCATGGCCTTATCTGTGTGGAGTTTGTATGTTCTCCCCGTGTCTGCGTGGGTTTCCTCCGGGTGCTCCGGTCTCCTCACACACTCCAAAAACATACTGGTAGGTTAATTGGCTGCTATAAAAATTGACCCTAGTCTCTCTCTCTCTGTGTGTATATTAGGGAATTTAGACTGTAAGCTGCAATGGGGCAGGGACTGATGTGAATGAGTTCTCTGTACAGCGCTGCGGAATCAGCAGCGCTATATCAATAAATGGTGATGGTGATGATTTGTTGAGTGAATTCAGTCAAGCCGCCAGTCTGAAAGGCCGATTTTCAAGTTATACAGTTGAATATGGAGTGAATTTGGATGTCAATATATCCTCAAAGACCCCAGTTGAACACTTAGAGCACCCAGATTATGATTTTTATTATCCTTTATTTATTTGCAGCGCCGTACAGAAAGCAAATAGAAAAACAGTACACGGTGTTACAGGACAATACAGTAAACAAACAACAATACAACTGTCAAAAAATCTAATAGCCTAAAGGGGGAGAAGGGCAAGGGGTATGTACAGCACAACCTTTAAACCTTTGCCTATGTGTCTAAACCGGATCATAGTCACTGATAGAGGGGTGGAGGCAACGGCGGAGCGGAGCCAAGGGGTAGAGAGCCCAAAGAAGAGGTGCAAAGTGTAGCTGGCGAGTCAAACGTCCTAGGTCATGAAAGGAGGAGGAACAGGAAAGAAGAGGTCCTTGACCATGAGAGCTTACAATATAAAGGGAAAGGGGCAGACAAACGGTTGGCACATGGCGGTGAGTCACAATAATGGGATCTAGAAATTAGAATGGAAGGGTTGAAGGAAGAGTGGGTGAGATGGGAAATGAAAGAGGGTGAGGTGTACTTTGAAGGGGAATGTTTAAACATGAGGTGTTTGGGGAAATTGGTTCACTATGGTGTAAATATTGAGCCTAGCAAACACTATCTATTAAAAGACAAAGTTAGTTTTTTGGGGTTATGTTGTCAGAAGCTATGAACTTGAACTGCCCTAGACATGTAGAAGCTCTAGAAAGCCCACAATTGCCCAGAATGGTTAAGGAAGTATAAGACTTCTTGGGTTTTTGGAATTTATTGCATAGATTAAGGACTATGTAAAGGTGGCCGAAGCCATACAAATGGCAGATTGTAAAGTGGACTGACAAGCAACAAAATGAATGTGATCATCTGAACCTTTTGTTTAAGAGCCCCTGTCCTGGCCTGTCCTCATTACAGACATTTTGACTATATACATACAAAGGATTAGGTGCTGTTCTATCACAAGAACGAGGAAGAAATGGAATGTTGAGTAGATGATTAAGAAGTTCCAAAAGAAACAAAAAGAGACTTAAAAGAACTTTTAGTTGACGTTTCTGCCACTGGTCTAGAGTACGGAAAAGTGTAAATGTCATCTGTCTGATACACCTTTTATCATTTCCACAGATAATCATATTTTGTCCCATTTGAAAACTGCAAAACTATGGCCTATTGAACAGTACTGGGTCATATGACTGAATAACTAAAGTCTCCCACTGGCCATGGAAACCAAATGTTAATGGTCATCATGCGACCACGTTAACTACTAAGGTGGAGCAATAGGTAGATGGATTCTAATTAGAAGAGGTGGAAATGCCGCCAATGTTCTTCCGAGCCCCGGAGACAACATTGTCAAATTGCCAAAATATGGGGAAGAAAGGGACAATTCCTAAGGGGGATGCGGAAAATAATTGTCAACACAAAGATTCCCTTATCCAACACCTCAAATCTCTCGAACGAAAGGTGAAAAATCAAGGAAGAACAGAAAAAGGTTCCTTCAGTCAAAAACATTGATGGATTCTAATTGGAAAAAGACTCGTACACAAGTTACGGTCCTCTAATACCCAATCAGTATCAACAAGTAGATGTGTCTTGAGGTAAAGCTAAAATAATCAGCCTATCATGATCATTCTGACACATCAGAATCCAAAACACCAAGGTCAACATCTGAAAGCTATTCTATAGGACCTACGTGTGGGAAGATTTTTGTGGGGCAACTTGACGAGGAAAGAAAATAATAATTTCGAGAGCACCTTTATAAGCAGTCAAAAGACTCTTTGATTGGTTGCTATGGATCACCAAAAACTTGAGTACAGCTGGGGTGAGATCACTTGTTTGTTGGCTACTGTAGGTGCATGGGTTCAACATATGACCTCCAAAACAACAGTCAAAGTGTTTTGGAGAGAAAAAGTGCAAAATTACGGATATCCAAAAAAGACCCTGACCTGGGTCCAACATCTAACTTCCAAGGGATTCATGAATATTCCATACTGTTTTATTATACTCAATTGCCTATCACTCACAAACAAATAGTCCCAGAAAGAAAGGATGGAATAGTAATTGACATGTGCTGGCCATAGAGAAACAGAAAGATTGGACAAATCAACTGTCCGAATTTACATATATTACAATAAAACTATGCATTGTGTTACAGAAAATATATCATGTGAGATGTAAAAGGACAGGGGGTTGGCTAAGTATAACACACAATAAATTAGCTACTATGTGGGGAAGGGTCCGCCAAACTAGTTTGATGTTTAGCCAATATAACTGCGTGCAAAAATAAAATACATAAAGAATCTAATGACAATGTTGACTGCTGCAAAGAACTGGCTTATACAATGGCAAAAAAATAAAATTCAATCTTTAATCTTTCCTATAACATCATAAAAGGACATATAAGTTCGGGAATACATCACAAAGTTATTGTCACGGGCACTAGGAGTCTTTACCCAGGGATCACCAGGTGATAGGCTTACCAGAGCAGTATAGGTGGTAATATGGTACTCTGGTAGCAGGGTGATCACGGAACAGGAAATAGCAGATGATGAGATGCTCAGGACAGTCTATGACTAGCAGCACTGGCAATATGGAGGTAATAATACACGAGGAACTGTATGGACAAAGGACACGTGAAGGTAGTCAGTGGTCTGCGATAGCAAGTTGTACCACTGCTATAGTGAGGAGGAATGTCCAACAGAAACGAGGAGGTGATGAGAGTCAGCGGTCTGCGGATAGCAAGTTGTACCGCTGTCTGAGTGAAGGAATGGAATCCAAGTGGAGGTATCCGGGGAGTCAGTGGTCTGCGTTAGCAAGTTGTACCACTGCTATGTGAGAGGATACTGGAACAGGTGAAACTGTAAACAGGAGTCAGTGGTCTGCCACTAGCAAGTTGTACCACTGAATATATATGTGAGGAGGTGCACGGGGAGAGACTGCAACACAATATATACACGGGCACCTTGACTTTGATCCACAGTAATATGCACAATATAAATGTATAAATGACTGAACAACACTGCCAATATAGAAAGTCTCTTGAAGTAATCCGGCATGAGATAACACAGTCAATGATGGCAGTAGAGTCAGCAGATAGTACACTCCAGAGGAGAACCAACACAGTCAATGATGGCAATAGACTCAGCGGATAGTACACTCCAGAGGAGAACCAACACAGTCCAGCAAGGTATGCAATACACAGCACAGTCAATGGGAAGTATGCATACCGTGGTTCAGGAGAAGGCAGTCAGACAGGAGTGCAGAGATACCTGAAGGGCAGGAGGCCAGCAGGATACAAGTCCCTGGATGGGTGAAGCGGGGGTCTAGCAGGTGCAGCGCACAGGTAGGTAGACCAGCAGGGAACACAGGAAGGCGTGGAGAGCGGATCAGCAGTAGATGGATGAGTAGCGCTGAGAAGTAACAGCAGCGGGTCTCTGCGGGAACACGGAGGTAACCAATAGCAACCAGCAGGTGCAGTAACGATGGGACACCGGAGCAGAGTTGAACTGGAACAGATGATCCCGGAGAGTAGCGGGTAGCAATAGTGGCAGCAGACTCAAGGAAACACGGTAGAGTTGACAAGGACTGAAGACTGAAGCGCACAGAGGCAGCGGATAGGAATCAGCTAAACAGTCACGATGAAACACAGACGAGTTGCAGGTTGAAGACTGTAGTGCACGGAGGCAGCGGATAGGAATCAGCCAAACAGTCACGATGATGAAACACAGACGAGTTGCAGGTTGAAGCCTGTAGTGCACGGAGGCAGCGGATAGGAATCAGCTGGCAGTCACAATCATGAACAGGTGAGTGGATGTGGTTGAAGCCTGTAGTGCACGGAGGCAGCGGATAGGCATCAGCTAACAGTCCCAATGATACATGGTAGAGTTGAAGTGATTAGAAGACTGTAGTGCACGGAGGCAGCGGATAGGAATCAGCTCACAGTCACGATGATACAGTAGATGGTAGAAGTGGTATGGGAACCACAGTAGTAGAAGTGGTTTGGAAACCACTGAGGTAGAAGTGGTTTGGAAACCACAGGAATCAGCTGGGCTGAATAAACAAGGAAACACAGGAACACCTTCAGAGACTCATGGGGAATGAGACTCCAAGATCAGGCAACGTGGTGTTGACCACAGGTGCTTAATATAGGGAGGTTGCCTGATCTGCCAATTTAGTTAAAGGAACATACACTGAAGGTATGGAAAGGGCTGCGCATGCGCAGTCCCTCAGGATGGAGGACGACCACGGTTCCTAAATGTCCGGGAAGAAGCACTCACAGTCCGGTGAGTGACAGTTATTCATGAAAGTGATATTAATGCTGAAGCATCTAGGAGTAACAAGCACAGAGAAGACAAACTTGTCCCACCGACTGTTATAATACGGAACTCTTCCAAGAAAGAACCACACAAGTTCCGAGCCCCCTTTTTAAGATCCCTATTGCCTGCAAATATGTCTTTTAAATTCTACCTTAACGGTGAAAATACTCTATACTTCTTTACCCCCTTACATGATGTTCTACCAGCTTCATTGAAATAGCTTTAAGAGCTGAACTTGTGTCTGTGAGTGCTCCAGAATTCATCCAGTATCTGTCCTTAAATTCCGTCTCCTGATGACGCGTTTTACCTACAAGGAAAGATTTTAGCAAAGTTGTTTGTGTGTCTGGAGTGTCTATAATCTGATGGGATGAAGACCCCCCCCCCTTTATTAACTAATTGGTCTGAAGTTGTACTCTAACAACACAGCCCCTATTGTCATATGTTAATACACTTATATCATTTTAAATATTTATAAAAGCCAATTATTGGTGTACACAGAAAGAGAAGGTCTGTCTCACATAGTTGTGCGCTAAATGATGGACACAGTGGATTCGAATTCAAGCCCGCAGTGTGAATTCCACAGGAGAGTTTCAAAGTCTTCTATTTGCACCCATCCCTAATACTTTAGTGCATATAATGGAAATTTGAAAAATAAGAAAATACTAGTTTAACAAGTAGTCCCACATTAATGTAGAGTGCATTCATGCTCCACCTTCTGATAATGTTTGTTTTGAGATTAAATTCAATCTCTCCATATTATTGTTTTAGCAGTATTTACTGCAATTTAGCGATAAACTAGGACATGCCCCCTCCCAATACTGAATCTTTCCACAAATTTAAAACTTGCCCCCCCCCCCATAGTGCAACATAGTTTGGCCAAGGTGCAAATTTGCTTCTTCTTTTTTTTTCTCCATCTCCTAACACTCCATGAGCCATAAGACACCGAGCCTGCAGTAATATAAGCACACCATTCCCCGAGCCTGCAGTAATATAAGCACACCATTCCCCCAGTCTGCAGTAATATAGTACACTATTCCCCAAGCCTGCAGTAATATAAGCACACCATTCCCCAAGCCTGCAGTAATATAGTACACTATTCCCCGAGCCTGCAGTAATATAGTACTACACCATTCCCCGAGCCTGCAGTAATATAAGCACACCATTCCCTGAGCCTGCAGTAATATAAGTACACCATTCCCCAAGCCTGCAGTAATATAGTACACCATTCCCCAAGCCTGCAGTAATATAGTACACCATTCCCCGAGCCTGCAGTAATATAAGCACACCATTCCCCGAGCCTGCAGTAATATAAGCACACCATTCCCAGAGGCTGCAGTAATATAGTACATCATTCTCTGAGCCTGCAGTAATATAAGCACACCATTCCCAGAGGCTGCAGTAATAAGTACACCATTCCCCGAGCCTGCAGTAATATAAGTACACCATTCCCCAAGCCTGCAGTAATATTAGTACACCATTCCCAGAGCCTGCAGTAATATAGTACACCATTTCCCGAGCCTGCAGTAATATAAGCACACCATTCCCAGAGCCTGCAGTAATATAAGCACACCATTCCCCGAGCCTGCAGTAATATAAGCACACCATTCCCCGAGCCTGCAGTAATATAGTACACCATTCCCAGAGCCTGCAGTAATATAGTACACCATTTCCCGAGCCTGCAGAAATATAAGCACACCATTCCTAGAGCCTGCAGTAATATAAGCACACCATTCCCAGAGCCTGCAGTAATATAAGCACACCATTCCCAGAGCCTGCAGTAATATAAGCACACCATTCCCAGAGCCTGCAGTAATATAAGCACACCATTCCCTGAGCCTGCAGTAATATAAGCACACCATTCCCTGAGCCTGCAGTAATATAAGCACACCATTCACCGAGCCTACAGTAATATAAGCACACCATTCACCGAGCCTACAGTAATATAAGCACACCATTCCCAGAGCCTGCAGTAATATAGTACTACACCATTCCCCGAGCCTGCAGTAATATAAGCACACCATTCCCTGAGCCTGCAGTAATATAAGTACACCATTCCCCAAGCCTGCAGTAATATAGTACACCATTCCCCAAGCCTGCAGTAATATAGTACACCATTCTCCGAGCCTGCAGTAATATAAGCACACCATTCCCCGAGCCTGCAGTAATATAAGCACACCATTCCCCAAGCCTGCAGTAATATAGTACACCATTCCCCGAGCCTGCAGTAATATAAGCACACCATTCCCCGAGCCTGCAGTAATATAAGCACACCATTCCCAGAGGCTGCAGTAATAAGTACACCATTCCCCGAGCCTGCAGTAATATAAGTACACCATTCCCCAAGCCTGCAGTAATATTAGTACACCATTCCCAGAGCCTGCAGTAATATAGTACACCATTCCCAGAGCCTGCAGTAATATAAGCACACCATTCCCAGAGCCTGCAGTAATATAAGCACACCATTCCCCGAGCCTGCAGTAATATAAGCACACCATTCCCAGAGCCTGCAGTAATATAGTACACTATTCCCAGAGCCTGCAGTAATATAGTACACCATTTCCCGAGCCTGCAGAAATATAAGCACACCATTCCCAGAGCCTGCAGTAATATAGTACACTATTCCCAGAGCCTGCAGTAATATAGTACACCATTTCCCGAGCCTGCAGAAATAAAAGCACACCATTCCCAGAGCCTGCAGTAATATAAGCACACCATTCCCAGAGCCTGCAGTAATATAAGCACACCATTCCCAGAACCTGCAGTAATATAGTACACCATTTCCCGAGCCTGCAGAAATATAAACACACCATTCCCAGAGCCTGCAGTAATATAAGCACACCATTCCCAGAGCCTGCAGTAATATAAGCACACCATTCCCAGAGCCTGCAGTAATATAAGCACACCATTCCCAGAGCCTGCAGTTATATAGTACACCATTCCCAGAGCCTGCAGTAATATAGTACACCATTCCCAGAGCCTGCAGTAATATAAGCACACCATTCCCAGAGCCTGCAGTAATATAAGCACACCATTCCCAGAGCCTGCAGTTATATAGTACACCATTCCCAGAGCCTGCAGTAATATAAGCACACCATTCCCCGAGCCTGCAGTAATATAAGCACACCATTCCCTTAGCCTGCAGTAATATAAGCACACCATTCACCGAGCCTACAGTAATATAAGCACACCATTCACCGAGCCTACAGTAATATAAGCACACCATTCCCAGAGCCTGCAGTAATATAGTACTACACCATTCCCCGAGCCTGCAGTAATATAAGCACACCATTCCCCGAGCCTGCAGTAATATAAGTACACCATTCCCCAAGCCTGCAGTAATATAGTACACCATTCCCCAAGCCTGCAGTAATATAGTACACCATTCCCCGAGCCTGCAGTAATATAAGCACACCATTCCCCGAGCCTGCAGTAATATAAGCACACCATTCCCCAAGCCTGCAGTAATATAGTACACCATTCCCCGAGCCTGCAGTAATATAAGCACACCATTCCCCGAGCCTGCAGTAATATAAGCACACCATTCCCAGAGGCTGCAGTAATAAGTACACCATTCCCCGAGCCTGCAGTAATATAAGTACACCATTCCCCAAGCCTGCAGTAATATTAGTACACCATTCCCAGAGCCTGCAGTAATATAGTACACCATTTCCCGAGCCTGCAGTAATATAAGCACACCATTCCCAGAGCCTGCAGTAATATAAGCACACCATTCCCCGAGCCTGCAGTAATATAAGCACACCATTCCCAGAGCCTGCAGTAATATAGTACACCATTCCCAGAGCCTGCAGTAATATAGTACACCATTCCCAGAGCCTGCAGTAATATAGTACACCATTTCCCGAGCCTGCAGAAATATAAGCACACCATTCCCAGAGCCTGCAGTAATATAAGCACACCATTCCCAGAGCCTGCAGTAATATAAGCACACCATTCCCAGAGCCTGCAGTAATATAGTACACCATTCCCAGAGCCTGCAGTAATATAGTACACCATTTCCCGAGCCTGCAGAAATATAAGCACACCATTCCCAGAGCCTGCAGTAATATAAGCACACCATTCCCAGAGCCTGCAGTAATATAAGCACACCATTCCCTGAGCCTGCAGTAATATAAGCACACCATTCCCTGAGCCTGCAGTAATATAAGCACACCATTCCCAGAGCCTGCAGTAATATAAGCACACCATTCCCTGAGCCTGCAGTAATATAAGCACACCATTCCCTGAGCCTGCAGTAATATAAGCACACCATTCCCAGAGCCTGCAGTAATATAGTACTACACAATGCATAAGATCACACATAGTGTATTACATTCTGCTATTGCATACACACGTCTCATACATCAATTACATTATACTGTATGTGGCAGATAGATGTGAGATAGAGAGATCGATAAGAGATAGATCAATATGGGTTAGATAGATAGATGTAGATATGAGATAGATATCTGATAAATATAATTAATTAGACAGAAAAAGAGATAGATATGAGATAGATAGATATGAGATAGATAGATAGATATGAGATAGATAGATATGAGATAGATAGATAGATATGAGATAGATAGATATGAGATAGATAGATATGAGATAGATAGATATGAGATAGATAGATATGAGATAGATAGATATGAGATAGATAGATAGATAGATAGATAGATAGATAGATAGATAGATAGGAGATAGATAGATAGAAAGATTATTGAAGAGTTCCGCTTTTTTTTTTACTAACTCTTTTGTAGGTTTAAACAGAAAATTACAATGTGAAAGGGAACACTAAGAGACACAGAAAGTCTGCACATTTACATAACAATAGATTTGCACTAAATAAAATATATCTATTATGGAAAAATTAAAGCAATAAAACAAGAACCTAATGGTCACTCAGTGTTCAGAAGTCGTGGAGTTCTCTCCTCACAAAAGTTGTCTTATGGCAATAAGTTCTTGAATATCCTCCTCCATGCCCAGGTATATGAAAGGGTGTCCCTGTCTTTATAAAAACACATTTCATTTCATTGTGTTGACTTATTCTTTCCTATGACAGACTAATTGTAGTTGTTTTTGAGTAGTAAGTTCATGACACATCGTTACGTATTTTTCTCTCAGTGTTCTCAATCTTTGTCACATCAGGAGAAACAACACATGTGACAGGTAGCTCTGGATTGTACTATTACCCTGCTCCCCATAATCAGTCACGGCCCCAGTTTATCCCAGCATTCCCTGTCCGTTCTCTGAGCAATATGTGATTTCATCTCTTTGTTCTGCCTGTACTTCTCCGGCACTGTCATTTCCCTGATCACGCCCTGCGGTACCTTTATACACACCCGGCTGTTATATTCTCAAAAGGTGATTGTTCTTCAATCACAAAGACTGGAAAAATGAAACTTAAATTTTGGCATTGTTCTGGCAATAAAAAAAAAGTCATAAATACTCCTGGCAGCTATAATAATTCCAACATATTTCTTCATTATATATATATATATATATATATATATATATATATATATATATATATATATACACACACATACATACATATACACATACACACACACATATATGCATACACATATATATACACACACACACACTTGTATGCGCGTAATGCTGTATTTATATAACCTGGATTTACTTTAAAATTAATAAGACATATTTCAAGTGTATTTATAAGCTTAGCTTATATTTTTGCTATTAAAATATATATTCAGACATTGTACTCTGTGTATCTATCACCATGATTTATTTATTTATATAGCGCCAACATATTCCGTAGCGCTTTACAATTGGGGACAAACATAGTAAACTAATAAATAAACTGGGTAAAACGGACAAAGAGGTGAGAAGGCCCTGCTCGCAAGCTTATTATTTATTTATATATATACACATATACACACACACACATTTATTATATATATATATATATATATATATATATATACATATATACACATATATACACACATACACACACAGTATATATAGACTGTGTGCAGGTACCAAGTGAAGACTGTTTTTAGATTGCAGTTCGCTAACTCATTTTAACAATCGTCAAAGATTCTGCCGGTTTTTTATTTAATAATGTATTTATTTTTTAAAAAAATTCAAAACTGTTGTAATTATTAATGTTCTAAGTAAACGAAGAGCTCTGCTAAGGACAATAAGTTATATTCTAATGTAATTAAATGTCTTCATAGTATACAGATAATACTGGTTTTACTATATACCGTAATCATTCTTTTATCTGTGTTGTCTGTTTCTAGAATTATCCTCCTGCATCCGACTTCTATAAATTGCAGTCATGTAAAACAAGCTCCATGTAAAGTAAAATTACATACAGATACAATATATTATTTCAGATGTAATCTCATATTTTGCTCCCATCTGAATTATAATAATTAAAATAATCTTTTAAAAGTACATGTACAGAAATGGAAGATGTGATGGCATGAGCCTAAAGTGTAGCCCTAAAATATTTTTATATGTTTTAGAGGAGGCAGACTGTATTGTCTTGACTTTCATTGATTGTAATTTGGAAATAATAATATAATTTAGAAGTTACTCACTACACACTGACATATTTTAATGAAATTCTTTCCTATATCCGTTGTCACAGATTTAATAAAAAAAATAAAAAAAATAATACGGTCTCGTAACAATATGTACGCTGCAGTATGTACTATGTTTTGTGTGTGTAAATGTTATCTGAAACTAAATGTCGGTCGACACATTAAAAATAATTATATATGATCAAACTAATTAATGAATAAATTGTGGGTATACATATAATCTATAGATGAAATACATAATAAAAACTATAAATTCATGCAAATAGTAATTAAAATATATTGTAATAGTCAAGACAATTAGGTGACTTAACTGAAAAATGCGTTTTTGGCTCTAGAGGGAGCCCAAGAGCTGTTATTTCATGAGGTTTCTGAAACCGCTTCTATGTTTTCCTATGTTGTATTTGTGCAAAATGTGCATTACTCTGTGCCATGCGGTTCTTATGTTGTACAGGTCTTATGTACTGTAATTCAGCAAGATTCATCTTTTACTGATTAAACTTATGATAGCACTCCTTCCCTACATGCATTAATAGCTCAAAAAGGTAATAAATATAAATAATAATATATCTGTTTTATTTATAATATATTCTATATATGTATAGTGACAGGGATAGCTCAGAGGTAGCCAGGGATATGGTTTTTAAGTGCGCAAATGGGTCTCCGACCGGTAAAGTCAGATTTTTGGAAGTTAAATAAACTTAAATTATCAGAAACTTTACATCACTATAACACTGGCTTATCTCAGACCTCCTGCCACCTGAAGAACACACAACAATCTTACACTTGGGACCTCTAATTAGCTCCTCACTGAGCTATATTCTCAGCTCCTCACCGAGCCTTCTTCTCAGCTCTTCACCGAGCCTTCTTCTCAGCTCCTCACCGAGCCTTCTTCTCAGCTCCTCACCGAGCCTTCTTCTCAGCTCCTCACCGTGCCATCTTCTCAGCGCTTCACCGAGCCATATTCTCAGCTCCTCACTCAGCCACCTTCTCAGCGCTTCACCGAGCCATCTTCTCAGCTCCTCACTGAGCCATATTCTCAGCTCCTCACTCAGCCACCTTCTCAGCGCTTCACCGAGCCATCTTCTCAGCTCCTCACCGAGCCATCTTCTCAGCGCTTCACTGAGCCATCTTCTCAGCTTCTCACTGAGCCATCTTCTCAACTCCTCACTGAGCCATCTTCTCAGTGCTTCACCGAGCCATATTCTCAGCTCCTCACTGAGCCATCTTCTCAGTGCTTCACCCAGCCATATTCTCAGCTCCTCATCGAGCCATATTCTCAGCTTGTCACTGAGTCATATTCTCAGCTCATCAAGCCATATTCTCAGCTTGTCACTGAGTCATATTCTCAGCTCCTCACCGAGCCATATTCTCAGCTTGTCACTGAGTCATATTCTCAGCTCCTCAAGAACCTTCTTTAAAAATGGTATTCAAATGGTGACATATTTTCTGTAACTTGTGTAAAAATACCTAAGTAAAAACTTTCAGGCAGAATAACCTTCACAAACTGATTCGCCGGCCACAAACTAGTGACATTTGTTGTCTTCTTTTAGTAATAGCTACAGTATACGTGTGCGAGATACCATGGGGCTGATTCCATTCAAGGTTGGACATCACTGTCATATCCAGCTTTGTGCACACCCCCACGGGGAGCGTAAAAACAAATCTGTTATGTCGCTTAGCCGTGGAATGTCTTGGCGACCTTTCCGGAGTCACTCCGCGGCCGATAATTGTATCAGCCCCAATGACTTATGCAACGTCTTGTTTTTGTTTTAGTACCCTTATATTTTTTCTCTATAAATTATAATAATAAAAATGATAATAATTAAAGCTAAAAAAAAAAAAAAAGTCTTGCACTAATTCCTCCTTTAGAAAAAACGAAACAATTGTCAGTTCTGCCAACGAGTGGTGTGTTAGTACCTCTACCAAGGTATGGTTCTCTGTTCACCTATGAAACAGTGAAATGACTGGAGTTTGAGCAAGGTAGAGTGCACTAAACAAACATGACAGCTCAGCCATAACTGAAGCTTAACTTTTAATTCGGCCGATCAAGCTTCCATTTGGCTTCACTGTGTTATTCTGTCTCGTCAACAAGTACAAATGTATGTACCCAGGAAAGCAGTTATGTAAATCAAGGAGGCAGAGAAACAAAGCAGATTTTAAACTTTAAAGAGAAGCTAATGGAAATAAAATGTAGAGAAAATGCAAAATGCCTCCAAAAGTGTGTTTTATTAGAAGGCAGGAGCAGTAAATAATACATAACGTTCTTGTGTTTTACTGCAATATCTTTACATGCCTGAATATTTAAAATAAAAAGGGGAAAAAAAAATGCAGAATAGCTGCTTGCCGGGGACAATGGATAAGGGCCCGTTCTCTGTTTAAATCAAGGTGTGTAACCAAAGATTAGTATTGACAAATCAGATAGGAAAAGTGTTTTTTAAAACTGCACACGAGTAAGAGATTTTCAAGCGTTAGCGTGTTGGTCATTAGGCTGATCTAACAAAGCTGGACTGTTTTCAAATCGTCAGAAAATTATTATTTTATTTTTAGAGGAAAATAAGTTTTGTAGGATGAAATTAAACTTTAATGGGTTCTTCTTATCACATCAGCACTGTTATGTAGATTATCGCTTGCATTCGATGTAGATAAAACTATTACTTAACCATTGCCTATAACTTTGTCCCTTGCAGTGTCTACAAAACACTACGCACCGACTGAGTTTCCCATTGTGCGTCCTTCTTGTTAAATCATTATTATCTCTGTATAAGAATTGTACTGTTTGCTCAACTTTCAGTTTCATAGTAAACATCTGTAGAAGGGGGAAGTTGATGTGTATTAACAGAAAGGTTATTTCAAAGCAATTTTACTCTATTGGTTCTGTAAACGCTGATTTTGTCAAGTGTCAGCCTCAGAACTTTGAAAAGAGAAGGGGCTTTCAGTACCATAGAGGGCAGCGTTTGATTGGTTGTGAGTCATTTATATCCCTTTTGTGGAACACAGAATGTTATTGGCTGGACACGGAGTATGAACCAGAGCCAGTTCAACCCACTGAATGAACAAACAGGTAGCAGACTTGGCCACACCCAGGGTGTTATAGAATTTTCTTGCTCCGTTCTTCCCGTGCCAGTACCAGCTGACCAGATTTGCCATTCCGTCCAATCAAATCTGATCCAATCGGATCATATTTTAGCACGATGCAGTTTTATTAGTCGTTCACATTACAATGTTGGCCTTGATTCACTTGAAATCAACCATAATGGCCAACATCATTTACAGTATGTGTCTATGGTTAGCTTTATTTTTAAAGGGTTTGTACAACCCATATCAGATATACTGCATATTATTTATTGCCATTGGCCAGTAGGCACTGAACCAAAAGGGCATCCCTGGCTAAAGATGGCTTTGTATGATTGGATGTAATCACGTAAAGCTTTCATCCAATGGTGAGCCATTGCCTTCAGCCAGGAACACTAGCTGCTTCAGTGTCTCCTGGCCGATTGTGCAATCGTTTGCTTTAGCCTTAAGTATGGTTCATTTGTTTGCTTGGCTAGTTATTACATATTGTTCGGTATAGTTCTATTCCGCAATGTAATAATAAATACAAGAGCAACACAAATAGAAGACAACAAATGAAAGTAGACATGCAGCAATTAACCTAACCTTGATTTATTACAGAGCCTTTGCTTCATAGTGGGGTCTTAATCAGATCCAAGTCCCAAGGAGACCTAAACATATTTTATGAGATTGCCAAATAAAAGTCTTATTACTGTAGCTTAATTATTTTCCTTTAAGAATGAATATGAAAGCCTTTTGTCAGCTACCATTTTAAACTATATTTTATTTTTGCTTAATCAAATGTAGTTTTAAATAATGATTGCAACCATGTTGGTCATAAAGTAGATTATAAAAAATAACAGAGTACGTTAATTTAGACAGGGCGTAATCCAGCTTCTACTGAAGCAAGTCGGATACACAGCAGAATGTTACAACTTTTCCCGCCCAGTCCATTTTGTGACAATCGAAATTAAGCCTTGTTAGGGGTGAAAAACTCAATTTCATTGTTTACCCCAAAGAACTATCTCTAAAATGTTTTCGTAAATAAAAATAATAAAAAAAAATGGATTTAAAGCTTATGTATAAGAGCGAACATTATAGGTATTATATTGATGCTTTCAAGGTAGATAAAAAGGGTTATCCTGGCTGGGAAGCATGCAATGGTTTTCTGTACATAAATATGGGATTTTTGATCAGAAAATATCTGCAAAGCTCGAGACTACAGATATGCCGGATAAGCGGTTTTTCCATAATCGTGGAGCACCGTGCCTAAAATCTACTAAAGCACAATTAAAACTTAGCCCGGTCTTTCTCCAGACATCAGCTGACATTCCCCTCCTCAATAAATTGTCCTCAGTATAGGATGTGACACTTGGTGAACATATGACAAAATTATCAAAATTTAATATCTTTCCTTTCCATTATATTGGAACCTTCTTGATAACGGGCTTCTGGATAGAGATCTACAGGTATAGACCAGTAGTTCTTAGTTACTGAACTTATAACATTTTCATGCAGTTATATAATTAGTAAGGTTGACAAAAACACACAACCATTTCATAAAGTCTAATTATATTGATCCAGAGGAAGACAAAACAAGATCCCAATGCGACAAGTTGTCAGGGGGGTAAAACAAATCTTCCTGACCCCAAAAATGGGGGTTGGATAAATTCCCTGGGACGTTCACAATCCATAATTACTTCTACTAATTACAGTTAGAGAAGCCATCTCTTGCAGACAAGGCATCCAAGCCATTTTTAATTATGTTAGTGATTTGAACTACTCATTACCAGCCATTATTTTGTTCGATACATATACAAAGTGCTTTATACCCTTTCTAACTTTTGTTTTAATAATTGTTACTTATTTTATTTGTTATTATTTACTATTTTAGTTCCTGGCATCATGGGGGTCAGTGTAATTAATTCCCTCTACACCATAGAAAGTTCTAATTAGGCCAAGTTGATGATGCCCTAGACTTAAAGAGAATAAGCCCTATGTTAGTAATTAGCAGTGACTCTATAAGTGGAAATAAAAATCAGAAGCAAATGGGGATTACATGAAAGTGGGACTAATAACGACTAGACAAAAAGGGTAGATTAATTAAACCGTCTAAAATGGAAAGAGTGGAGATGTTACCTATAGCAGCCAATCAGACTCTAGCTATCATGTTCTAGGATGTAACAATAAATGATAGCTACAATCTGATTGGAGGTGTTGTTTTGTCTTAGTTTGCTATTGAGGAGTGACCAGTCTTTAGTTAGAGACGGAGGGCAAGGTATTTATTTTGGAGTTTTCTTTTGTTTTCTTACTGAATAAAACTGGCTGAGGCACCGGGCCTCCCTACAGGGTAACAAAATATATATATTTATACTCAGAATAGGTGGAGAATAATTCCATAAAACTCTCCTTCAAACCCAATGTATCTGAGATTGGGTAGACAGCAGTCCATGTGTTTGTATCTTAGTTTTCCCAGGACAATCCTTCAACTCTTTCAATCTGGATGTTTCTTTTCCTAGAATTCCGACCCATGATGCACCTTGATTATCAGGACTAGAGCACCATCAATCAGCAACATGTGTGAGATAACGGTCCTTACTACTTAGGAAGATGGCTACTCTTTCCAAACTGTTCTTTTGCATACTAGCCAACTCTCCAGGAATGTCCAGGAGACTCCTGGATTCCGGATAGGTCTCCCGGACTCCCAGGAGTGTATGTCAGTCTCCCGCATCTTCCTAGTAAAGTGGGCAGAATTAGGCCCAAAATGCCGCGATTCTCCGGGAATCGCTGCATTTGGCCCTGCCCCCCACTGTAAAATGATGCTTTTGCATCATTATGTCACAGGAGGAGGGTCTAAAATGACGCTATTTTCAGAGCTCCGCCCCCTGCATGCCCACCTCCACCCGGCAGCTCCCGGACGCCAACTAGAAAAAGTTGCCAAGCATGTTCTTTTGTTTGTATATTTATAGTGTTGATAATGCAGAAGATATAGCTTATATACTATATACCTATTCAGATGTGCGCTCTGATTAATGGCTACCATAGTAAAAATTGTTAAGTAGGGTTTGCATTACATGTTTTCAATTCTGCAGTCCACAATTTTATATTAAAACAAACTGGTTCATTAGTTCCAAGCATGAGGTCTGTCCATAAGATGAGTTTATGAAACCCATTAAATTTCATCTCGCTTCAGTCCCCTATTACTTCCATAAGATTACACAGCGCGGTGGAACGCTGCCAAACCAGCTGTGTCAGACCCAAGTTCTCAATCCAATTTATTAAACCCGATTCATAATCAAACGCTGAAGCTGAATTCAACATTCCTTGTAAAATCTAACTTATAAAAACTTTATTGGTCCTTTCACTTTAGAGAACATTGTTATCCAGAGCGCTTCCAAAATTCAGAATTATATTGCAATTCCTGGAAATGCGCACTTTGCACAGGATTCCAAAAAGGTATCTCTGAGTGCAAATAGACCACACTGTTATATCAAAAGATGTTCTTCTCCAGAAGTAGACAGAAAATAAAGACGCAGACATGATATTATGGAAAAATAATTACTTGATTAACAAAAGTGAATAAAAAAACAAAAACTTAGACTCAAGCAGCCGCGCTCATCATCCCGGTCAGTGTACATACGACTAGAGAAAGATCCAGAGTGAGAAAGAGGTAGAGCCAGAAAAACAGTAAACGTAGCCAAGGTAAAGCACACAAACTAGCAGCAGAAGATATACCAATCTATATAGAACAAAGGTACAGGTACTAGCCTATGTAAATCTAACACCAGCTAGGCAATAATGGCAATGAGTGTATTTATGTAGGTCCTGGCTAATAAGCTACTGTGTAGAAATCACATGAGCAGAGTGTGTTGCTTGATCAGCTGATAGGTAGTGAGCAGCAATGAGTCTTACAAGAGCTGATAGATCAGCTGCTGTGTGGAATCCTCATTGGCAGCTCAGGAAGCAGGGTGAGTGTGGTTGCCTAGCAACCTCCAGCACACAGAGACAACATCATCTCTGACATACAGCAGAATCTGGAATGGATTCTAAGACAACTGAGCAGCAAAAACAGAACACCATGGCGGGATTCGAACCTATGAGCCCAGCACTGTGAGGCAGCAATGACAAACACTGCCAGCTGTAAGCACATGCGTTACAGACAGTGGGCCTAATTTATGAAGCTTACTGGATATGTCGTCCTTAATGGTCTTCCCAGAGCATTTCTAAGTGCACACCTACTGTGGGTGTTTGGAAACGCTTTTGCAAACTATAACTGCACCCAGGCTTGTGGAGGGGGGGGGGGGATTTTGAAGAGGCGCACTGTGCAAAAAGTGTAAAGGTCACTTCACAGTTTAATCCCCCCCCCCACCCACCACCACTGGTTTTATGTCAAAATACTACTCAGTTTAGCCTTAAGGATTCTATTAAATTATAACAGGTGGATATGACCACTCTCTGGTACATGTGGAAACCTTTTTTTTTTTTTTTTTATGCAAATGCAGGCTGGAGTACAGTAAATATTATAATATTATTGATAATATAACTTAATAGCATTGTATTTATTTACTTTTACTTAAATAAATAACCACTGGTAACCTAAGTCACAAGAGACTCCAGGTTGTCTCTTTTATTGTCAACAAAGATTCAGGATTCATTAAGGAACGCAAATCGTGATACGTTCCATATTTAGCGTAAAAGGGCTCTTCTGATGCATGTTGCATAAGGCCGTTGCTCGAATTATGTGCATTATTTTTTTAAAAAAATGCACAATACGTTCGTTTTACGTGTCTTAATGAACCAGGCCCTGTAAACTGTATCAAATAGACTAATAGTAACTGGCAGTGAGCTATTCTGAGATAGAGTGTGCATTATGTTATCAGTCCAGGAGATCTAATTCATACCTCCACTTCTCCCAAGCCTGCTTAATATTATGGGGGTGACAGGTTCATTAGGAACTAGAGATGTTCACTGACCCCCGTGTTCTGGTTTTGGTTTTGGATCTGGATTAACTTCGTGATTTGGTTCCCGATTTTTTTCCAAAATCCCAATTTGTTTTTTTTGCTTCTTTTCCCCTACATTATTATTAACCTCAATAACACTAATTTCAAATGATTTGAAGTCCATCGGTCACAATATTATTTCCATATACTTTCCAACAAAGACTGCAGATTTAGAAGACCAAGCCTGCCTGACCTATTATTTGTATTTCAGCAATGACAATTAACAATGGAGCTCTCCTGAATGTCACTGGAGACTGTGAAGAACACTGCTACCCCTCCTCTTTCTATTCTACCTATGACGCTGCCCAACTGCTCTACAGACTGCCAAGAACTGTGCTACCCCTTCTGTGTCCCTCTGTGAAATGGCGCTGGATCACCGTGGAGGGCGGTGCTTATAGAATCTCGCCAGATCAGACAACGTAATGATGACCTTTTATCTCGTTTTCAATTCCGAGGGCGCGTGAAAGTACCGAGCCGGCTCTGCTTGTTACTCAGATCTGCTAAGTTCGGGTGTGTTTGGTTCTCGGGGAACCCAGCCTGAGCATCTCTATTAGGAACAGTTTTTGAAAATTGTATGTAGCGATCGGGGTGGTCGGTAACAGAACAAAACAGTTCCTAGCGCCAAGATGGACCCCCAGACAATGACAAAGGGGGAGATGTCGGCCCTCCAGAGTGCCCATTTATAAACTGCCTCTTAAGTAGGGAGTTACGTTCCTGGTACTTCTGTGTGGCATACAAATAGGTTTTTCAACAAAATCTCAATTTTAGGTATTTTAGACATGCACCTAACATGCAGCATGATGTATTCAATCTGTCTATTGTCTTGTGCAAAACTCCACAGTCCACCAAGAAACTGCACTTGACTGTTTGCAAACGACTCTTAGGGGTATATTTACTAAACTGAGAGTTTGAACAAGTGGAGATGCTGCCTATAGCAACCAATCAGATTCTAGCTGTCAATTTATAGATTGTACTAAATAAATGACAACTAGAATCTGATTGGTTGCTATAGGCAACATCTCCACTTTATCAAACCCACAGTTTAGTAAATATACCACTTAATGTATCATTCCCTTCTGAGTTTGTCTCCAAATTGGCTGCAATGCTCTTGTTTTGGCTTTCAGCAGAAAAAATAATTTTACCATTTGCCGTACAGTAATATAGATGTTTTCTTACAACTGTAGGACTTGTGTGTTAAACCATAATCATAGCATTATTGATATTAAACATTCTCGGTGGTTCGGGATACTGTAATATGTGGTTGTTGCTGGGTACAACCCGAGTGGAACAAAGTGGCAATAACGACTTTATTAAATCAATGAGGATTTAATTTTTATAACTCACCTTACCTTTGAGCTCTATTTCAAACAGTGTTTGAGTATTTTATAGAATATTTTATATTTATATTTCATGTTGGCATAATACGCAGAGCTTTCGCTGCCATTTCCTATGCTATTCAATTGAATTACATTTTTATCCCTAAAATAATTTTACATACTTGAGTATTAGGCTGTATGGATTTAAGCTGGATATTATTAGACATTTTTCCATCATTTGTAACCGCCGAAATTGGTGGTCAGTAGGAATCGCTGTATGTTTTCATGGAAAGATAGATCATCATGCACTTAATTCAATTTTAAAATTCACAAGATCAGATTACAAGGGCACCCTACACACACACACATATATATATATATATATATATATATATATATATAGACACTAGAGGGAGAGTGGACAGCCCACGAATGACAGCTAGCATCTTAGTGTAGTATATAAAGAATGCAGTGTGTATATAAAGATTACACAGTCTTGACCTTCCCCTTAGCTTGGGCAGAACAGTCACCAAAAATCGGGATTGCCCCACTAGAATCAGAACATTTGACAGACTGTCCTTCCTGTTCTTGTCACCACCTGTGACTGCTGGTTTCTTTAGTTGTGGCTTGTCTGGATCCTGGAATGTTGGGGGCCCTATTTGAGAACAAAATGGGTACATTTAGAAAATTCCAAACAGCCCCGGCGTTAAATCAATATTAATACTTTTAATACTTAGGCCTTACTCCTGCCCCAACATTAAAATAATAGTATCTCCCTCCTCCAAACAAGCCCAGCAATAAATTAATAGCATTTATATATAATAAATATACCTATTTCCCACAACCGTCACTGCCATTAACTAATTCATATTCACATTTAATAAATAGACCTCATGCTCCTCAAACTCAGCCCCACATTCAATTAATAGTCCTCAAACCACCCCATCTAAAATGAATAACGGGACTTCCAATCGAAGATTAATCAGGCCCTAAATGTGTCTAAATAGAGCACATTAAAGGACATAAAACACCTTTCCGAAGTCTTGTTAAAACATAAAAGTAAAAATTAAAAAGCACAAACGAAAACCTCCAATTTCGAATACATATAGTATATAGGTTCATTTTAACAGAGTCTCTTCCTGGAGGTATCCTTTAATATACAATAGTATATTTAGGAAACTTATTTATGTGCTTTAATGCTCATTGCTTCTGGCCAGCACACAGAAAAAGGGAAGAGGGAATGATCAGAGGAGGAAATTGTAATAAATCAATATATAAAATTCCTATCTGCTCTATGTCGTACATAGTAGCTGAAAGATTGTTTTTTTGGGGGGGAAATACTGTTTCATGCACAGAAAGTCCATGTTTCAAATAAAACAATAAAGGTTATAATTTGAACAAGTTACAGGTACAGTTTTCAGGATGTAGAAGAAAAGTGATGGGAATCCTCTAACAATGCTGTTACCAACGTATATCATTGTCATCTCTTCAGTAGACGTAGTGAGTGCCCCAGGTCTGAGACCGTCTGTGATTCTGTGCACCCCATGTTTTCAACTCCCAATGTTTCTGAATTTTCATTTTATACTTATTTGTGTTTCAATGGGTGCAGAGATTCTGGAACCGGTCGCAAAGCGTTTCACGATTTGGTCATATCGGTACTGAGCTAAACTGGAGAAAAAAGTCGCACGGATCGATACATTTTAAGGAGAATAGGCAACTATGTGTTAAAGAAAAGCAGCTAATGACTCTCTAGAGACTGAAGTGTCTTTTACATTTCTGTCTCCATTACTGAAGTCATGTTGTCTTACATGTCAGTTTTTGATTAAATCTTGGTCTCCATGAAAATGTCCACCTCCATAGGCATCAATACATGGACATAGGACACAATTTCTGAACTGTGTCATCGTGCCACAGATGGCGAAGCCAACCACGTCTTGTACTGGCTCAGCATCAGGGAGAATGCCAGACTCTTCAGGGAGGGAGGGAGATCACCCCTATTTCAGGGAGTCCCCCTGACATTCAGGGAGAGTTAGCAAGTATGTTGTTACAGCTTGTAACACTTGTTTAAAATATCTGCTGATGTTATTACAGATAGAAGTCTCTTTTTTAAATTAAATGTATTGTTTAAACTTATTACGGAGATTAAGGGTAACGTTCGGCCCTTATGAAGGCTCGAGGGCCACCCGTGCGACCCTTGAAGTGTATCAGATTGCCCATCCCTGGTGTATTCCTTTCACTTTGGAAATGGTTCCCTATAGGAACCACTTGTAACCAGTGTTCATGTGCATATCTAACCAGAAACACATTGCCGGTATGTTTTTTTTTTATTCTAGGAATGCCTTTTCGGGCCAAATTATTATTAAAATGTTTTGTTTTTCCACAAAAAAGTGAAATTAACCTACAAATTTGCTGGATTAAAACATTTTCAAAGAAGGGCTCATTCAGACACAGGTTGGTTCTTGACAGGACAGGACAGAAAATGATGACATTCTATTTACAATAAACAACATACAGTAATTAGTCACGTCTGCGCAATAGACCTGAGACAATATTGGTCATTGCTTTTATTGTGATGACTGATCTGACGTAGGACCCACAGGTGAATCTCTAGTACAGACATGGAAAAGCAAGCCCTGCCGGAAATACCTGCTGGGACTTGTAGTTCCCCAGCAGCTGGAAGGCCAAATGTTTCCCATGTCTGTATTATTAGCTTACAAATGGTCAATCCAAACCGGGTCATAGATCAGAGCAAAAAGAAAAAAAGGAATCCATAGTGCACGCTGGGTACTATTTAATTTAAAACATACTCAATATATTTTATTTTATCCATTGCTAAACCCGTATCGTGTTTCATTCTGGTATCTTGCTGGGTGATGGCTGTGCCAGTGAATTGCGATTTTCACAGCCCCCCTCCCGATAGAAGGCTACCTGCTATAAACTTTTAAGAAGTATAGAATTCACCAAAGGATTCCGATGTATCTTCGCGTTGCTGGTAATCATTTGTCACGGAACATATAAAAGGCCTTAAAGAGATTACACTGACCAGATTGTCTTACCGAAATGTGTTGTGTTAATGTTACCTTTAAACCGGACTTGTCATGGAACATTTAGGAAACAATGTGCTCGGCGTTGGCACATGTGCGGATGGGAGCAGGACACGAGGTTTCCTTAGTGCAGAAACCGAGAGGGATGGTGTCTTAAAAATATTTTGGCTGAGCTGAACGTGGAAAAAAGACAGGAAAAAAAAAACCCTGCTTGTAAAAATCTGTCTCTCTTCGTAAAACATGTGAATTATTGCGCAGTAGATGCTGTAATACACAGATGGAATATTCTTTTATTGGAGTATTTCTATCACCTGGCTCATCAAGTGGGTTTAATGTCTGATATTATGTGAAGCCGGAGGGCACAGTAGAATGAAATAGGAAACTAAAGCCTACTCCATCTGTTTTGTCCAAAAACAGACAGAAAGTGCTCCGATGACGTAACACACCTTACGTACTGGGCACTACAGCTTCACCAGAAATGCATTTAGATCAATATCACATTTAGGGGTCTATTTAGAGGTGAAGAGACAAATGGGCAGCGGAAACGGGCATATTTTCTGGCAATAGGGCATGGGGAAGCCTGTTTAACAAGTAGAAATTCTGCCACAATCCTCAGGTTATTGCCATATTACCGTATCGCCATTTCACCACTGCGAGCGATTGTGTAGCTGCCTCTGCAAGACTTTAACGATAAATTATGGCTGTAGGTGATTTTCTATTGACTCAAGAAGCAGCAAAAGAAAATCAACCTTATTTTGGTATATTAATCCCTTAGGCTTCCGTTTGTAGCAAAAAAATGATGTATTACAAATCCATGTAAATATAATGTACAGTATTTTACTGTGGGCATAGACCAGTCCTACAAGAGCGGACTGTGAGTAGCCATGACTACTTACCTCAAGTTGGCTTTGTTAAGCTTTAACATCGGCCCAGTTTTTTTTTCCCCCATGAGATCAGCCTTAAAGACAACAAAAGGAACACATAGAACACATAAAAGGAACATAGAGGGCAATTGCCCATGGCTCCAAGTGGCTCCGATGGTGTGGAGGTCTCACTCCTTATTAATGACCTAAGTGCTGCTCTATATTGTATGTAATGGGGGAAGTCAGACACCGCTCATGTGTCACTAGGAGGTACAGAGCACAGGACTGATGGAGGAAGAGTAATTGCAGCTGCCAGCTTACCGCAGTGGGAAGCTGGCGACTCCTGTCAGTCGGTGTTGGCCACTGAGTGCGTCTGTCCTGTCAGTGTGTGTATCTGTGTGTGCTGTCAGTTTCTTATTGTCTGTGTGTGCAGGGCCGGTGCTAGGGTCCTTGGCGCCCTAGGCACACTTTCAAAAATCCGCCCCCCCCCCTCCCCCTCAGGCACACTTTCAAAATCCGCGTCCGCCTGCCCCCCGCGTCTTTCCTTACCTTAACTTGCCTCCATAAAGCTGCTCCTCTTTGCTCCGTCTCCTCCCGTCCATTCACTGACACTGTCGGGCCGTGATGATGATGTCACGCCCGGCAGTCAGTGAGTAGAGGGGAGGAGACTGTGTGCCCCATCAGCTGTTGGAGGGGAGGGCGGCAGTGGTGATCCATAGCCCCTTCCCCCCTTTCCCGTGGATTTATCTGAAACTTTGCGGCGGCCGTAGAAGGTATGGTCAGCCGTCGCCGCACAGTTTTAAAGTAATTTTAATTCTGAGGCGCCCTCCAGAGCCCAGCGCCCTAGGCAACTGCCTAACCTTGCCTAATGGGAGCGCCGGGCCTGTGTGTGTGTGTGCAAGTACTTATTGTGTCTATCTGTCCTGTCAGTATGTGTCACCAGTTTGTCCTGTCAGTTTCTGTTTTCAGTACTTTTGTCCCCTTTTACTGAGTGTCCTGTCAGCGTGTCCCCAAGTACTTGGTGCGTCTGCCTGTCCTGTCAGCATGTCCCCAAGTACTTGGTGCGTCTGCCTGTCCTGTCAGTGTGTCCCACAGTACTTGGTGCTTCTGCCTGTCCTGTCAGTGTGTCCCACAGTACTTGGTGCGTCTGCCTGTCCTGTCAGTGTGTCCCACATTACTTGGTGCGTCCGCCTGTCCTGTCAGCGTGTCCCACAGTACTTGGTGCATCCGCCTGTCCTGTCAGCGTGTCCCACAGTACTTGGTGCGTCTGTCTGTCCTGTCAGCGTGTCCCACAGTACTTGGTGCGTCCGCCTGTCCTGTCAGCGTGTCCCACAGTACCTGGTGCGTCTGCCTGTCCTGTCAGTGTGTCCCACAGTACTTGGTGCGTCTGCCTGTCCTGTCAGTGTGTCCCACAGTACTTGGTGCGTCTGCCTGTCCTGTCAGCATGTCCCACAGTACTTGGTGCGTCTGCCTGTCCTGTCAGTGTGTCCCACAGTACTTGGTGCGTCTGCCTGTCCTGTCAGCGTGTCCCACAGTACTTGGTGCATCCGCCTGTCCTGTCAGCGTGTCCCACAGTACTTGGTGCGTCTGCCTGTCCTGTCAGCGTGTCCCACAGTACTTGGTGCGTCCGCCTGTCCTGTCAGCGTGTCCCACAGTACTTGGTGCGTCCGCCTGTCCTGTCAGCGTGTCCCACAGTACTTGGTGCATCCGCCTGTCCTGTCAGCGTGTCCCACAGTACTTGGTGCGTCTGTCTGTCCTGTCAGCGTGTCCCACAGTACTTGGTGCATCCGCCTGTCCTGTCAGTGCTCCCAAAGTTCTTAATATTTGTACATATATTTCTTCTCAGTAAGCCCCCACCCCCAGTGCTTAGTGTGACTGTCCTGTCAGTGTCCCTCCCAGCACCTATTCTGCATATTTTGATTCTGGCAATGTGGCTGTCTGTCCTGACAGTGCCCTCAGCACTTAGTCTGTTTGTGTGTGTGTGAGAGAGAGAGTGTCAGTCCTATCAGTGTATCTGCCATTCCTGTCAGTGTCCCACCATTATTTAGTGCGAGTGCGTGTGCCTCTTCTGTGTGGCTGTGTATCCTCTCAGTGCACCCTCAATACTTAGTTTGTATGTGCTGTCAGTGTATCTACCTGTCCTGTCAGTGCATCTACCTGTCCTGTCAGTGCATCGACCTGTCCTGTCAGTGCATCTACCTGTCCTGTCAGTGCATCTACCTGTCCTGTCAGTGTATCTACCTGTCCTGTCAGTGCATCTACCTGTCCTGTCAATGAAAACATTTTGTTGAAAGCACCTATAGTGTAGATTCCCCTTTTGACAACTTAGAAAAATCTGTCACCTAATTAGAGTCCTGGAAACACGTGGATTAGAGAAATGAATCAATATCTCATTCAGCCTATGACCTTTGATATGGAGCACACTGTTATGCAGAAAAGTACACAAGTTTTTTTTCCAGCGCACTTTGCCCCTTTGAGCACAAATTTTGAAGTTAACACTGGGAGACCGACGCACAACTGGGAATTATCACTTTTAAGTTTTGTGATAATATCTACTGTGTACCTCCAGAAGTTCAGATACTGGAGCTCTGGTGGTAAGATGACATAGTTAATGAGGTTGACAAAAAGACGAAAGTTGTCAAATTCACCCTTTTTTTAAAATCTAGCTTCGTTTATCCAGAAAAAGGAAAAGCAAAACGAGAGTGGTGCAAATTGTGCCACTATATACATGTACGCCATAATTGCCAACCTTTCAAAAGTTAATTCCGGGACATCCCAGGCAGGGGGCGTGGTTGGTGTGCAGGAGGGGCGGGGTGCGAACAATTGCGCCATTTTGGCCCGCCCCCTGCGACAAACCATCATTTTGATGCGATTCACCGTGAATCACATCATTTTGACGGGTAAGTGGCAGTATGCGGGATATTTGCTTGCTCTTCCGAATTTTGGGAGTCTCCCGGACATTCCGGGAGAGTTGGCAGGTATAATAGGCCCATAAGACCATTTTGAGTAATTTTTTCTGCTAAAATGATAAATAATGTTAAATCTTTATATATGGTCCTAGTTGGCAGCGAATATGAACAAATATATTAATAATTATGCTATAACGAAAAGACACTTTCAAAATATGTCCGCTCACAATAGTTTTTATTTTTGACTGTAAAAATGATTATTACAAAATTCCTTTTATTGTTGTACACGGTTTTCTTTAACTACGGAGCCAATATCAGTTTATCTCTATAGTTTAGACAGGGTTATTGCTGTTAGATTGTTGTATTTGTATTACTTGATTTCATTACTCTTTTTTTTTTCCCTCCAGTCAATGGATGTTTAACTTTCTACTTCTATTATGTCATTGCTTAAGTACTTATTATTCGACTTCAAGCAGATTGCCCTCGACATCGTTGAAACTATCCATTTATTGAACTGACATACAGCCATGGGTAAAGTCTGATTTGATATACATTAAGGAACGTTGAGCGCTGGTTTACATTACCAGACAAATATTTCTATTGAATTTGTTTTACAGGTCTTTCTGTACTGATACTCTGCATTAGAGACTAGAATTTAGTAGCAAGAAACTTTACATTCTGTTCCAAATCGTATTAAAAGTTATCCTAGAAGCCAGAGCTTCTGTCCTTTCTTTACCAAGATGTAAAAACCTGTTTATTTTTGTTTTATTATCCTATAAAACCCCTAGTAAACATATATTGCATTATTGTATCACTTGGATTCCACCGTGAAAAAAAAAAAAAAAAAGCCTGCACTCCGTGTTCGTCTGTTTTCAGTGTCTTGCTTTGTTCTTTTTGCACTTCATCTTTAGATTATGGTCCTCATACGGTTTGCAGATGTCTTTACTGGGGCCCGGGATATGAAGCACCTATTAAACAGAAATGTTCTTCGGGCTTCAACGGAGGGGGGGGAGCGCAGGCGATCTAATTTGTTTTTAGAGCACCTGGTTCCATGAAGTGAACTGTCTACAGTAGAAGCAAGAATTATTTGATACTTGGTTAGTTTATCGTCACTTATATCATAGTACAAATAAGAGTATAACTCCATATCGGAGATACCTTCTGCTAGGGATTCTATTTTTATTTATTTATTTTTTAAAAGAGGAAACTTAGACACATGCGAAATGAGGATTGCTCAGTTTATTAAAACCATCTCTAATTTTTATTGGGTGCTAAATGCATGGAAACAGTATACCATCCCCTTTCGTTAATCTACATGCACTGGAAGTCGGAATTCTGGGGAAACAATAATCTTGGTGCTAGTCGGAGCCTTAAATGACAGGAGGTAATGGGTTGTTAAATCTTACCCATGAATTTTAACCTCAGCTCTGTTAAAAGTAAGGATAGATTGAGCAATTTATTCTCTCTCCTGAAGATGTGTTATTGCAGCTATCTTCAATGGACATCTTTAGAATTGTCGTAAAAATGTATATTAACATCAAAAACTAGTTTTACTTTAATTACTTTAAACTTGCCATAGAGAAAATTGAGCGCAAATGAAAATTTTAACTTGGTGTGTCAATTATCCTTATGGTAACTGAAAAATCTATATGTATATGTAGATGAAATAAGGCATGAGAGGACAGAGAAAAAGAAAAAGATGTGCAAACTCCATCTTGTACGGTATTTTCTCTGGCTCCTGTCCGAGTCTCATGGACTTCACATTGAAGACCTGGTGGCACTCAAATACTAGAGTGCTGGAGAAGTCTGGCCGCTATAGTTGAAGTTATAAGCCTAGTCTAAACCCTCCTGGCGGTTTGAGGTTTCAGGAGTGTGAAATGATCTCACAGGCCCTTTATATACATACCCTTCACTTCTATATTCAAGGTCACATTTTTAACCATTCCATCTTGGAGAGTCATACAGTAGACTGTCATTTAAAACATTATCATTTACAGAACATAATAGCCAGTGGATGGTTTAGGCTAGGCACACACTACAGTGTTTTCAGCCAGCGATTGAGTCAATCGTAGCAAAAATTACGGCCCGATATCGCCTTAGAGTGTACAGCAAAACGATGACTGATGGTTATTCCAAATCCACTGAAATCGTTGATCGAGAATTTCAAGCGGACTTGAAAATCTCGTTCAGCAATGGATAACGTTGTTCCAATTCTGCAGTGTGCATGCACTCTGCAGAATTGGAACGACAGATGTGGGGGGGTGGGAACAGACACACATACCTTGGAATGCAGGCTGAGAGCATGGGGCGGCTCCCTGTCGTGCTACTGTCTGACAACCAGCCAATGGTTATCACAGGTGAGGAGCACAGATCTGAAGGTAAACGTGTGCAGTGTGTACACATGAATCGGCATGCTTGTAAATCATTAATTATTTTTCTTATAGTGTGTACCTAGCCTTGGTGGTGCTGGGAAACCACCATGTAATACATCACTATTAGATTTATGCTGACATGGAACCAATAGTAAATCATTTTGTAGCTACTAATTATATATATATATATATATATAAATATATTTGTTTCGATCTATTAGTAATAAAAATTAGTGGAGATCTATTGAAGTTTCAGATGACCTTCAAAGGTCTCACCGGTTTGTTTGTTTTTTAAGCTAAAAATGTGCACTTGTGCCTCTTTATCGCTATAAGACTTTGATTAATATATACATGCTTGATATCCATAAACTCAGGAGAATTAGAGGGATACTCTGCGGACCCTTTGCGGTGCCATTTAAATAAAGCGTAATAATAACATTACTACTTTCCAGGTTGATTTTTTGGTATTGCTCCAAGTGTGTAAAAATAATTGTGGGGAGGAATCACGGGAAACAGAATTTTTACACACTTTTTGCCTAAATTTTCTCTAGATAATAGATATAAAATAAGAAGGCATCTACTCGAATGTGTTACAAAAAGAAACCGCTCTATATAAATATATAATAATATTTATTATTGTATATTATATATTAATTATAATCTGTTACTGTATAATATATTATATAATATTAAATATAACATTTTTGGCTGGGTAACATGTAAATTAAATTTAATTAATTGCTGAGAGAATCCTTATCCTTTAATTATTCTCAAGTCTATAAGAATTTGCTGTGACTGAGCGTAATGCAAGTATACAGAGAAATTGGATACTCTGAGCACAGTAAATCAACAAATATAATGTGTATGAAAGGCAATGTCTTTACCAACCAAGTTTCCTTCTCAATCACAATCTACATTATATATTTACTAAGTGTATTTGTGTTATTTTCCACTGGACAAGTGGTGATTGTCCTTTCAGTCTCACATCAGTGGACTTTATTATTGTGTTATACTCAATGGGCACAATTCATCAAGGAATGCATTTTATTAAAAACAATATACAACGTTTATACGTATACACATCCAAATTCAACAAGGAGCGGATGTAAAGATACATCAGTTAATGAATACGGGTCTAGGCCCATTTTGCTCTAGTAGATAATACACTTCCAGGATGCAGGATGCACTATACATTCAATACATATGTGGAATAAAAAGTCACAAAAGAACGCTCATAAAAAAAAAAGAAAACCAATTCAATTAATGTCACCTGCGGATAATATAGCCATTAATGACCAAACATTTTAAAAAAAAAAAAAAATGATTCTATAAAATGCATTTAAGAGGTTATGAATTAACTGTACATAAATTATTTATACTGGTTACTGATTGCTCACATGTTCTAGCTGCATACACAGCCGTCATCACTAGTAATTGGCACTTACACCCGACCTGTAGCTGGGGCAAGTGACACAGCAGAAAAAACAAGTACCTTAAAGATGCCCAAAGCTTGAAATCGGACTCTCGAGCTTGTCACACCCTTACTGTACACGGACTATGTGCATACACCCAGTACCCTCCCCTTTCCACCCCTGAAATCGTAGTCTGTGCAAAGGGTCTTGCACTCGAAGATTAATTAGATGTTGTTGCATTCTATGGAGTATGGTTTGTTTCTAGGCCTGAGCAGAATTCATTTTATTTTATTTATTTTTTTAACACACAAAATACGGCACGTATCAGCATTTGTGTTTGTTAACGAATCAGACCCAATATATTTAGAAGCCCACAATTTAAAACTAATTATAAAAAATATTACTAGTAATTCAATGTAACAGTCACTTATGAAAAAGGAGTTTTTTTTAAAAAAATTGGTCTGTAAAAATGTAAATATACTAACTTTATTTTTTTATTTTTTTTTTAATTTCCAGCGGAATGATGCTGGCTGGAAGGAATCACCAAACCTTTCAGTATCAGGGGTTGGTTACCATTTCCTTATAGAGCCCCACTCTTAAAGAAGTAGCCCACTTTTAGGCAAGACATGTATTTCTCTAAAAAAAAAAAAAAGTGTGACTACTTTATAAAGCAAATATGGGGTATACCCCCACTTTGAACCCGCAATACCCGAATTCCATAGCCGGCGTGCACAGCAGTTCTCCAAGACAACGGACTAAGTCGGTCAATAGATCGTAATAGAGCTCTACTGTAGAGTCATGAATGGCATGTAGTGCATCAGGTAACAGGGGGTTTGTTTTTGGTGTTGTGGACCATTTCCATTTGCAGTATGGAGGGAGCATGTTTTTTTTTTCTTTTAAGAAGAGTTTGTCTAAAAGTGGTCAATTCCTTCGCCTAAATCTGTATTTTCACCAATTATTGCCCTACAATCAGTGCTTAATTTGTAGATGGTAAAACTCACAAAGGTATGACGACATATGCTGGGAGAGCATTAAAAGTTGCCTTTAAACATTAAAGAGCATGTTCCGAAATTGCATCCCTGTTCATTCCCACTGAAATTCGGCCCTGCTCTTGATCAAAACTATACAAGGCCTATCAGAGCCGTAACTAGGGTGGTGCGGGCGGTGCCATCGCCCCGAGCGCAAGCCCAAAGAGGGCGCAGCAGCCGCCCGCTACCTAGCTCTGTTGGCAGTGATAAAAAAAAAAGCCTTTGACTTCCGCAGTGGAACGCATGTGCGTTCCACAGACAGGAAGTTCGGAATTTGCGTTCCAAATACCAAACTTCCTGTCTGTGGAACGCACATGCGTTCCACTGCGGAAGTCATAGGCACATCTTGAGTGATGCACCGCTGCTTCGTGTCTGCGCTCTCCTCCAGGTCTGCTGTTTGTCCCCTCCCATCTATGCAGGTCCTCATTTGTAGGGTAAATAATCTCATTTTCATTTTCATTCTCTCTCTCTCAGGAAATGATATACAATGTGCTGAGATATGGGTGTCAGTAGAATTCAGATACTGCACATAGCAGCTTTGCATTGGTTCAATAAAGCTTATAATCTTATAGTTCATACGGAATTAACTCTTTCATGGTCAGAGAATGCACACTGCTTCCCAAAAAAAATCACTCCTGTAGAAACATACCCTGTTGATCAGCACATTTTTTTGTTTCTTGAGAAGAGTGGACGCTGATAAGATGATGACTTCCGAAATTAAATATCAACCAACAGACCAAGAATATGTCTCATAATGATACAATTTTAAGGGGTTAAATCTGCAGTCTGGTCTCAGCCGATTCCAGGGACTTTCTCCCTTTTAGTTTAATAATACAGTTTATATTGAGACATGTTCAACTCAGATGTAATATTCTTGCTGTTGCCTAATATGGAAATGCTGTAAGGACGGTGCTTTTCCTAATAAGTAGGTGAACTAGGCACTTGCCTAGGGGTACCAGTATTATAGGGGGCAGCATTTAAGCTTTATTGCTCATTTTAATCATATAATCCCAATTATTTTGTGATGGGCAGTATTGCATTGGTTCAATAAAGCTATGGAAGAGGGTATGTAAATGTTGGTCTGATCAAACAAAAGTGTCTACTCACAGAATTAAAAGTATGCTAAAATTTGGTGTTCAGAGTAAAATCGATGTAAATAAGGAACATAGTCCAAGCAGAGTGATGAGGAGTCTGGCCTGGAATATACTGAAAATGTATTCCTGGAAATATTCACTTCCAATAAATTAGCAATATAGAAGAACTATCACTGCGAATGGTAAATACACTCTGGAGGACATCTGAGAAACACAAAACACCCAATGACCCCTGCAGAACCAGCTTTGGTTCTATCGGGTGCCTTGATTTGCGAAAGTGCCTAAATTTGCACTGCAAATGGTGGCTTTTGCGGAGGATCAGAAAGCGACACAGGCTCAGGGGAGAAGTTGGGTGGAGTCAGGGCATGCTTTGCCAAGGGTAAATCTAGTTTTGCAGAAGAAGATTTCCTTTTGTGGAGCAGAGGTTTTAGATAAACGGTTGGAGGATCTCTCTCTCTCTCTCTCTCTCTCTCTCTCTCTCTCTCTCTCTCTCTCTCTCTCTCTCTCTCTCTCGTTTCACAGACAAGGATAAGGCATCACAATTTTTTTTCACAATATATTAAAGTCACTTAAACCTACATCGACCCATTATGCAAATAAAACACACAATTTAGTATCACAATTCTTATTTGAGTATTAAGTGCATAAAATATAACAATTCCTATCACTATATATTTTTTGCATACTTTATATAGTCCAGAGAGCCGGTTGTTAATTTATTGGAATCCCACCACTGTGTGTTTGTATGTATGTGTGTATATATATATATATATATATATATATATATATATATATATATTTATATATATATATATATATATATATTTATATATATATATTACACATACATATACAAATTCTTTCAGTAAAGTGCTAGGCACACCCACATTAGGTTGGCCACACCCACTTGTCAAATGCCACTCCCACTTAGATGGGAAGGGGGGGGCGCCGGTGCCCTGTCTCGCCCAGGGCACCAAAATGTCTAGTTACGGCACTGAGGCCTATTAAGTGGTCTAAAAACATACAGATGGGAACCGGATTCTATTAACATAGAGCGATTGAAAAGACGATCAAGCTTAACGTTTGCTAATGTTGTGACCACATTGATCTTTGGTAGGCAATTCCAGAACCTTGTAACCAATCCAGTGAACACTTTCAACCCTAGTAGCCGCAATAAAGTTTTTAATTCTAATTACATGCATCTATTTACAAAAATGCATCCCGTCTCAATCTTTAGTAGGAGTTTAAAAAAAAAATAATTAATGCATGTTCTTGTAAAGGACAAAAACACAATTTAAAAATATCTATTAAAAATGTTTTTTCGAAGCTTTGGAATTCTTAGTTCCACCTTAGTCCACCTTAGATTTTAATGCACAGTTCCCCTTTAAGTCATGTCTTAATTATTTTCATAGCCACAATAACTTCACAAATATCGAAGGTTTCACGATCCAATCCAGAGAATACAATGCCACAAAATATTTCTCATGCAACAAAACATTTCACGGAAAAACTAATCCTGGTTAAATCTGAGCACTACGTACAAGCGTTATGGTTTAATTTCAAACAGAAATATATCAACTGTACATCTTCTAGCGGAGTCAACGGAGAAATAACCAGCTCAAGAAATAATCTGGATTCATTGTTCTCTAATAGAACCTCGTCTTATTATCGTTAGTGTCATTCCACATCCCGAACAAACTCTAATTGGGAAAAAAGTCATTTCATAATTTTATTATACTGTATATTATATTTTACTGGTTTCCTCGATACAAGGAACAGCGCAATATAATAGATATTCTACGAATATATTTTTGACAAATGAACTGCTAATTATTGCCTTTACTGTTTTCAATTAATAGAATTTAAGTCATCAGGGGCCTGAAACATCTTCAATCGACAGCCCATTTGCATGGCGTATCTTGCGTGGCGTATCTTGCGTGGAGTATCTTGCGTGGCGTATCTTGCGTGAAAGTGCCAGGACAGGTCTTACACCAATGGACGTAATTCATGGCCAAACGCAAATGACACTTAAGACTGCTTACAAATTGAAGGGCAGATGAACATAGGCAATGTACAGTAGGGCGTGCTAACGCAGATGTGGCCAATTCAAGTTCAGGGTCTCTCTTAGGTATATGTTTTATAGCCATATTACTTGCACCAGCTACAGGTTTGGTGTAAGTGCCGACTGACAGTGATGAGTGACGCGTATGTATGTCAGAGTATGTCAGCAATGGAACGACGTTGTTCCAATTCTGCAATGTGTATGCACTCTGCAGAATTGGAATGACAGATGTGGGGCGTGGGAACAGGCACACATACCTTGGAATACAGGCTGAAAGCATGGGGCGGCTCCCTGCTGTATGTCAGAGTATGTGGTTGCAAGTAAGAGAAACTATAACAATGCATTTTATGTACAGCATGCATTAGCATCATCCTGATTTATGTAAAATTATAGCATTAAGAGTTGTTCATTTATTTTATAGAATTTTGCTTGCGCTTGCGTTCTGATGGGACTTTATATTGCACATCTGCAAGTGTGTATCCTGCAGTCTGTTCTGTTTGTCTACATACAGCAAGTACCGTATAGGCAGCGCATACTTGTATCCAGATTCTAATGGAAACGTATCTTGAGATCCACTTGTATTGGAATAAGTTACTTGTGTTTTTTGTTCAACGAAAGTTGAGTTCAGGTTACATCCAAAGCTGTATCCGGTCCCATATGTGCAATGAATGTTATGTATGTATCTGTAAGACTGAGCACAGTACATAGCACTATAATTGCACAGTATCTAGCTACTAGATAGGAAATAATGAAATTTTTTAAACGGTTCCGTAAAATGTTTGATTCTTTCCGCAGTTCGCCACGAAAGGTCTTCATTGGTGGAGCAAAGGCGGAACTCAAAGATTGTCGCACCAGAAATCTGCACCTCTGTGAAACGTCCTACTGGATTCCTTGGCTTACAGGGTCTGGGTATGGCATTGGAGGCCTTCCTATGACTGGCCCACTCTCCTGGGATCAGGCTACCTATTAAATGCCCTGTTGCTTACAGTGGGGATCAATCCCCTGCCACGACTGGCTCAGCAGCCTGTCTGTCAGCCTAGGCCAGGATGCCTAGGCTGAGAGAAAGGATGCAAAGCTAGCTAGGGCTGGAGGCTGATCCAATTCTCCTCCCTAATTCTCACCTCGCCCTTCTTGGCTCCACCCCTACTCTCCTCTTGTTTCTCACTTTTCCTTCCTTTTGCTTCTCACTTCCCCCACCCCTTCCTCCCTGCCCCTTCCCTGCTTTCCATCCCTCTCTCCTCTGTGTGGGCCATTCCCCTCCATCTCTGTGCACACACGAGACAGACAAGTTTGTTGGATTATTAATGTAATGTGGGGGTTATTAATGTAGTAAGTATATTAATGTCATGTGGGGTATGAACCTGTTGGCAGGGGAAGCTTGGGGCACATCTGACAAGGGTAAAATGGTGGGGGGAGAATATGTGACAAGGTCAGAGTGTGGAGGAGGGAGGGGGCAAACACTATGTTTGCACTCATATCCACTAAATTCATTATATGCCTCTGGCTTTCATACAAGTGTTACAACATAATCTAATACATAACATGATATGGGTACCAAAAAAAATGCCTTCATAGTGGGTTAAATTAGATAACTAGAGATGGAAAAATCACTTTGCCAAAATTAAAGATATTTGTAAGCTCCAATTCCTTGAAATTTTGATTAAGTTTGAAACTAGCAAATCAGCAGTAGATCTGCTCAGTCCTACTCATTACAAACAGAGTGTTAACACCAATCGCCAGGCCTCATAGAAAACTTTAGTGGGGCGACAACACATGTACATCCACTCCGAAGGGCCCCCACTCTGCAATGCATTTGGTTTTTGAGAGGTGCAGGGTGGGTCCTCTATAGTGGATGCATCCCCTCACTGAGGGGCTCCATAGACCACGCAAGGCCAGCAATGACTATAGCTCCCTTTCTGATTACAATTTAATTTTTTTAAAGAATACATTGCCTATACCACAAAAGAGGCCAAAACAGGATACCAGAACATAGGAAATAACAGCTATCAATCAAACTGTAACTAGTATTTAATAGAATGTATTAATATAAATGCATTTAGTTTCATTCATGGCGAGTCTCTTAGCTAGGTTTAGGAATCACATTCGTCATTAATAATAGCTGGAGGCTCCCAAACTATATAGTAACAAATGTATGGGAACATGTGTCTCCTCGGTGCTAAAATAAACAATTTTTGTTTTTGGTGTTTTTACAAAGATCCTTGTCTTTCTAATACGGGCTCTTGGGATAAATTCCTTAGAAATCAGTATTATTCAGCATAACCCTTTCACCTCCCATAAGAGCAATGCTGAAAGATATAGAGACACTCCAACTAATTATTCTGCACCTCTGGTCGTTCAGTCATCACCCATGACCTTCTCAGGGAAACAAAACTGTCAAGTCAACGCAAAGTGAACCGGTTTCATATTTGGTGATTGCTGCACACTCTTCAAACAGCACCCACCACTTAAAATTTAAGAGAAAAAAATGATATTATATATAATGTTCTTTTTATAATCTGTGGGTGCCAGCTAACATAAAATTTACATATAGTTTCCTCCAAAAATATTCCAGGAAACCAGCATACTAGAATATGAACTAATTTCTCCATTTTATCTTCCAAAATGAGTATGCTTTTAATTTTCTGCCTATAGGTGTAAAAGCAATATTTTTTTATTGTTTGTTTTAGAGCTTTTTTTTGGATGCATGTGTGTCCTTTTAGTGTCGGCCCCTATGTGGTTTTAACGGCACGAGTAGTAAAAATGTTGTGTGATCCTCACATCAGGAGCAGAACGGATCCCCTGCAATGCTATTACACTCTAATCGTAGGACCTTTATGTGTGACATTATATTCAAAGTGACACCAAGATTTAACACCAGAAGTGACCCCTACTCTTCCACTAGTGCTGAACTGAAAGCCTATTGGCTGAGCAGTAAGTTTAATGTGAATTACAAGAAAGGAGAATAGGCCATGTGCAGGGAATATTGTGCATAAGGTATGCGGTCAACGGTTAGACATTGAATTGGTCGACATTCAGAAAGTCGACAACATTATGTCGACAATTCAAATGTAGACAGTACTATTAGTACTGTCTACAAATCAATTATCGACCTATTAGGTTGACAATTGATATGTAGACAGCGCTATTAGGTTGACAATCCGAATGTAGACAGCATTATTAAGGTGACATCCGAATGTAGACAGCACTATTAGGTCGACAATCCGAATGTAGACAGCACTATTAGGGCGACAATTAAAATGTACACAGTATTACATATTAATTTAGGGTTAGGGATTTTATTGTTAATCTTACGGTCTACATTTGAATTGTCAACCTAATAGTCTACATTCGAGTTGTCGACCTAACAATACGGTCTACATTTCAATTGGTGGCATAACAATACTGTTGATGTCATTAATGTCGACTTTCCAACTCTGTCTATATTATGGTGTAAACCATATAAACGTTGATCATGTAACTGTTGAACATTTGCATCACACCTGTGCATACTGTGGAGAACCTCACATGTAAGTTTAAGAAGTACTTCTGCTACTGACAGTAAGATGTGATGAAGATTTGCCTGTTGCAATTGTCCTTCTGCCCCCTTCTTGTTAGCCATATGCTGTGTTCCACTTATCTGTAAAACATATACACACTATAGCTTTTAGCAGTTGCTTTGTTGCTGTGTACAAATCCAAAATATGTGATACCCTAGGCATAAAAATCAGAGTGTTGATTTTTTTTTTGCCTAAAGAACTCTAACCTGAGTTTTTAAAGGGGAACTCCACCTTCAAATAAAACTATTGTGAAGGCAGATTTTATTATTTACGTTGCCGTTAGATTCAACAACAGACCTGCTGTATCTAATGCACACAGACCTGATCGTATCTGGTGTCAAATCCATTGGCAACGATAGCAATAGAAATCTCTGAAGATGAAAGTTAAAGGACCCCTTTAATATGTCTATTATAGGAAAATCTACATGATGACATTTTTAGGTTATCCCTGTCTGCAGGCAAATTTAGAGTTATGTATATCTCACCTTTGCCTGGTCTCTGCCATCTTTAGTCCCCTGGATCCTGGTTCTACACCCATATTCACGTGCATCTTAATGTAAGTCACTTCTGTTATTATTTCAGTTTCCCTTGAAGCTCCTGAGAAAAACAGCAAAACCTGAACAGTTTTGCAGTTCATTTTCTATAATATACATTTTGCAGCTTGCTGACCTCTTACAGTAAGGTTAGGTTAGAGACGGCGGTATTTATCTTTGGACATGTGGAAATTTCCAGGTAGGAATCACAGGATAAGCCCAAAATTGAGCTCCATGTAAATTAAATGACACTCACACAGCACATCTGTGTCTGCGTTTCCTCAGTTTTGGTTTTTATGCTGTAGCAGCCTTAGGCTTGTGGTCGCACATGTCATCAGATTTCAGGAAACCGAATCTGTGGACTAGGTATCAGATGAGTTGCTAATGTTTGGAGAGAAAAAAAAAATGCAAAAAAAACATGTTTCACGGCCTCTGTTTTATGGCTGCTATTGAAGTAAGGACTTTGCGATTGCAACTTGATCCTCCTTTCTCAAGATGTTTCCAAGAATTGTCAAAAGTAATGGAAAGCCCAGGCTGGATTCACAAAGATAGTACGGGCACAGCGGTTTTTACACTGCTGAATCGGACCGGGGTTTATGGGTGGATGTAGATCTAAGGAACCGTGATTCAGTTACAGACGCATGATTCACAAGCAGATCATCCACAGCGCAATCAAGATGAATGACGACCTTGTAAGGCTTCCAAGAGTGAGATTGACTAAGCAGTGATAAGTTATAAATAATAATAACATCATCTGTCCGGCTGCAAGAGACTTACATTGCCTGAGAGACACGAGGCTGTGACCGTACGTGTGTGACCGTTAATTCTAGTCACCTCAACTCCCTCAGCGTGTTGAGGTGATGAGGGTGAGGGTGATTGAGGTGTTGAGGTGACTACAATTAAAGGCTGCCACTCACTTTAAGAAACTTTACTGAACAGTTAGTGTGGATGGAGGGAGGGTAAGATCAGGCTTCGGTACAATGACAGTGGATAATTGTATAGCTCCTCCTAACCTTATTCGTCCTACCAATCCCTCTGCACAAAGGTACAAGACAGTTAGGCTCAGCCTAGCCTAACCCCTGGGGGTAAATGTATAAAGCTGAGAGTTTTCAGGCGGGTTTGAAAAGCGGAGATGTTGCCTATAGCAACCAATCAGATTCTAGCTATCATTTTGTACAATGTACTAAATAAATGATAGCTAGAATCTGATTGAGAGTTTTCCGGGGGGGGGGGGTTTGAAAAACCAGCTTGATACATTTACCCCCTGGTCTTCTATCCCCTATAGGGAGAGCTCTGACTGGACACTCTTTGTTGCTTAATAAAGAAAACACTTATATGCTGGCTGATACTAATTCCATTATTGGTCTTTGGGTGCGACTATACACACAGAGTTGTAAAAGTTGACACCTGTTCGATGCTAAGTAAACAAACACCATCTGCTTGGGTGTAGGTCTTCACAAGGTAAGATTCAGTCTCTCTGATGCCCATCTCTGGCTCCAGCAAGGATATCGATAACCTTATCCATCACATACAGACTAGAAACAAGGAACTGCCTTATTGCAGAAGAGAGTGCATCCAGACACGTGAGTATTTAATGTAACAGTTGGCAATACACCTGCTGGTTGCTCTGGAAATTGTGGCAGTTAGTGAACTCTCCCTGTGCACTTGCTGGGTGACCTGGAACATGTGACCCACTGGGTGGTCTGGGAACGGTGACAGTCATTTGAACCCTAATATAACAACGCATCTAGCGAGGACTTTGCCCAGCAATGTAACTTTGATGAATGATGTTATACATATATTGTAGTGTATAAAGAAATTCTTAGTTATTCATTATACTCAGTTGTTAAAATGTCTACATGTAATGTAGTGTATAAAAAAAGTTATCGAATTCTGTTAATAAAGTAATTTAGTCATTACGTTCCACTTTAATATAAGGCGGTTACCATCAGGTTTCTTTAGTTAGTATCACCTTTTATTTATAAGGTGACAAAAGCACCGTACATGAAATATACAGAAAACAGTGATTCCTAACACACTACATGAAGAACAAAATACAAAGACCAGATATTAGGGATAAACAAAAACACAGACGTTAATGCAGATCAAATTTTTAATGGGACATTGAGTGAGTGATGGTAATGTCCAAGGTGAAGTAGGTCTGAGCTCAAGAAAAGGAGGGCTAGGGAAGCAGGCCAAGAGGTACAGAAGGTGTTGTAATAGTAAAAGGAGAACACAAGGAGGGCCCTGCTCTTGAGAGCTTACATTCTAAAGTAAAGAAGGAGACACAAATAGCTAAGCCTCGATTGGGGAGAGTGGGGGGTGAAAGTTGAGACAAGGGAGTTGGAAGGAAGGCTGATAGGCCTGTACGGTGGACCCCAAATCCACCTCCACTGAAAGTATCACTTTTTCTGCCGTGCCAGGTTTACCAAGTTTACCGTGTCCCACCTGCCTTGGCCACCATCATGCTTCACCAAACCATGCTCTTAGGTGGAAATCTAGTCCTACCAGAGTTAATCAATGTGCACAGTCCCACCGAAGTGGATTCATAAATGAAGCTCAAAATACTGAGTCAATGGGTACACTTGAAAGACATACTGATGTGATTATGCTGTTGATACACGCTGCAATATTGGCAATTGGAGTATATATGTTCCCAAAAGGACTTCCATGCTTGATAGTAATACTATCAAAATATATCAGGTCAGTAATGGACACATTGGTAAATGTGGTCGATCTGTGAACGTAGCTGGATGCTACAGTCTGTGTATATGAATATCTTCTGATCAACCTAACAGGCCCCCGGTGAGGCCAGAAGAGACCAGGCCACTCGGAATCACCACCACCGAACCTGAGCTCATCCAACTTCAACACATACAAGCATTGCCAAACTGGACTCTGATCACAATGCTCGGCACATGGGCTGAGTGGCAGGATTGCCCAGTGTGTGGTCTCCATAGAATAAAGTTCAAGAAATCCTGATCTGGGTTGTAAAGTAAATAAAGCAAAAACAAAAAAAAAAGCCTATAGTGACAACAAACAACTAATAAATGGAACTTTATAAAATGCATTGTGCCAACGCTTAGAGACCATCATTAAACTAATTAAAGGATTGTACTCTCCTAATCTTGTTACAACACAACTGGGATAAATTACTGGAAGCCTCACTGAACAAATTATTTATTTTCACTTAACCCTCTTAACCTTAAGCAGACATTTGTATATATTATATTATTTTCACGCACAATCCCAGAGCACAATCTGAGTATTTTTGTTCTAGTGATTGCATTTCCACACTTTTCAACTCACTCTTAGAAGAACCATGGCTGAAAGTATTTTTGTTATGAATCGGGCACTTAATGTTTTTGTTTGCATTTAGTGTATAATTTTCTATATTCTTTCAGCACCTTTCCGAATGTGAAGATGTAAAGGAATGTTGTGTGGTTAACACACTAGGACTAAAACCCTAGACTGAAAGCAAAAAAAGTGTTCAGAAAATGAGATGCTGCTTTTTAAACTGGGTGCAATAAAATCGAGTGTTTGTGACATTGTTTTAGGAAATTATTAGTGGTAACAGTATCAGAAAAAGAATATAAAATGCACAATATAAAATGCATGGTATAAAATGCACAGAACAGTACAAAATAGGAGTATGCTGCTCAAGAGAGCAAATATATTAATTTAATATATTTAATTGTGCACTAGATATATATGAATGAAAGGATGTATATATTTCTAATAGAGATGCACGGGGAACACACCCGAACTTAGCAGATCCTAGTACCAAACCGAGGCGGCTCGGGACTTTCGCACGCCCTCGAAATTGAAAACGAGGCAAAACTTAATCATTACGTTGTCGGATCTCACGAGCTTTGGATTCTATAAGCACCGCCCTCCACGTCGATCCAGCGCCATTTCACGGAGGGACGCAGAAGGGGTAGCACAGTTCTTGGCAGTCTGTAGAGCAGTTGGGCAGCGTCATAGGTAGAAAAGAAAGAGGAGGGGTAGCAGTGTTCTTCAAAGTGTCCAGTGAAATTCAGGAGAGCTCCATTGCTAATTGTCATTGCTGAAATAGAAATAATATGTCTGGCAGGCTTGGTCTTCTAAATCTGCAGCCTTTGTTTGAAAGTGTATCAAAATAAAATTGGGACTTGTGAAGTGGTCAAAATTGACGGCGAATCACTTGAAATTAGTGTTATTGAGGTTAATAATAATGTAGGGGGGGGGAAGCAAAAATATGTGATTTTAGCAAAAAAAATAGGGATTTTCTGGAAAAAACAACGGGATCCAAAACCAAAACACACAAGGGCGGTTTTGCCAAAACCAAAAACAAAGTTAATCCAGATCCAAAACTAGAACACATGTGTCAGTGAACATCTCTAATTTCTAATAGAGTTCTTAACAGATAGGTCAGAACCAAAAATATGGGTTACTGTTTCATTCTGAATGGGTCTCCCAGTTTACATACATATTTACTAAATAAATATTAACCATGTTGTAACTTTAGAACATCCTCAATTATATTGTTTTAAAAATAAATTTTGCTGCCATTTAGCAGGGATACATACCACAATACAGCAGAGAACTCCAATCTATACCTCTTGAGACTGAACGGATGTCAAGTTCAAAAGGCCAAGGCTCTATGGCAAACCTTAGTAGATCCTGTGAACATTCCATCGGAGAGTCCCAAAACGAATCCTGATCACAGCAATGTTTGTGGCTGCAGGATTGCTACAGCCACATAGATGTATCCAAATTCATTAAAAAAACATTAATAAACACAACAAACCAAACAAGTAAAAACAGTATTTATATTATCTTTTATTGATCAAAGGCGCCACAAGAGGTCCGCAATGCCCTACATGAAATTTACAGTCGTATACAATACACCGACAGCAATGATCCATAATACATTACATAATACAGTATTAAGCTAAATATAATTATACAAAGACCAGATAACTACTAGTTAACAGATTACATGGATAATTTGGTTATGCAGTTTATTTACGGGACAGTGAGTGAGAGGGATGGTAACGTCCAAAGTGAAGTAGGTCTGGGCTCAGGAAGACAGTGCTAGGGAATCAGGCCAAGAGGTACAGGGGGTGATGGAATAGTAGAAGGAGAACACAAGGAAAGAGGGCCCTGCTCTTGAGAGCTTACATCCTAAAGGGAAGGGGAGACAACTGGAGTGACACCGGATCGGGCACTGGAGGTGATAGCAAAAGCAAAGGTGTTAGGAGGAGGGCCGATGGGCTTGAGTAAATAAATTATTTTTAAGGGCACACTAGAAGCATTGAAGAGAAGATGCTAATCTGATCATTCATGTGAGATCACTCCACAGGTGAGGAGCAGGCTGGGCGAAGTCCTGGTGACCGGAGTGGGAAGCGGTAATCAATGTGGCAGTGAGGTGACAGTCATTGGCGGAGCGGAGGAGGTGCGAAGGACTATGGGTAGAGAAGAGATTTGATATGTGAAATGCTGATATAGGATCTGGTGTTAATCTAGATTGGCGTGGGCCAACCAGAGGTGCAGAGTCTAACGAGCTCCCCGGTATTCACCATGAACCGCCACAAGGTGGGATGGAATTAGCTGCTGAGAGCTTGCAGTTCACAGTCCACTGGCCTCCCTCCAGATGTAGCACTAGTGGATATTAGATAAGTAGTAGAAGTAGGGAGTGAAAAGGAAATCTCGTAGTCAGACAAGCCGGATCTAGTACACAATCAGCAGACGGTCTCAGAGTAAGTGGGATCCAGGTTCGGTACATGGTCAAGCACATGGTCAAGCAGCAAAGGCAAAATCAGGAGACGAAGTACAAGGTCAGAATAGCCAGGTCTGGTACACAAGGTGTCAGCAACTGGCAGTCAAACGAGCCGGGTCGGTACACAAACGCAGGAGAATCAGAGTAGTCAAACAGGCCGCACTGGTATACAGGAGTCAGGCAAGGAACCAAGTAGCACAAGGAATCCACAAAGAGACGGGAGCCAGAAAGCATAAACGTTGCTCTGACACTAACAGAGTGTCAGTGTGCAGATTTAATACCTGGGCAAGTGGAATCCCCACCCTGAGTTGTGGTCATGTCACCTCCGATACCCGGAAGTGCGGCTCCAATGACAGAGAGCCGACGTTGGAGAGTGGAGCGGTAAGGCTGTAACAATATGTAAGCGGGAGGACTGACTGATGGCTTTGTAGGTGAGGATGAGAAGTTTAAAATTCAGTTCTGTGTAATGATTTGAAGAGGGACTGAATGTGAGGTTTGGAGGAGAGGGAGGAGTCAAGGATGACCCCTAGGCAGGGGACTTGAGGGACTGAGGAGAGGGCAGTGTGATCAACAGAAACAGAGAGGGTGAGGTGAGGGAACCCTTGAAGTTGGGAAGACAATGATTTGAGTTTTAGAAATAGAAAGTGCTTGGACATCCAAGGTGGGATTCATGAGACACATGAGGAGATGCAAGAGATGAGGCTAGAGGAGGGGTAAGGGGAGGAAAGATATTTGAGGGTCATCGACATACAGGTGGTACTGGAAGGAGCTCATGAGTTCACCAAGGAGGATGTAGAGGGAGTAAAGCAGAGGGGACAATAACGGCTCCTTGGGGACAGATAAGGGAAGAGTGGTGGGTAAGTGGAGTCTGTTGTGAAGACTGAAAAGGAGAAACTCAAGAAAATACTACTTATCCACAAGGACCAATTCCTTACCGAAGGTTTTTGATAGATTTAGGGTACATGAGTTTATACATTGCTATTGACCCTTTGTGTGACTTCTGAGTGATTGGGAGCGTTAGGAGTCGTCCAATAGTAAAGTAATCAGAGTGTGCACTATTAAAAGCCTGTTAAGGGGCGGTAGGTCTGATCTACTTCCAAGAGCGGCAAAAACCAAGCTCAGCCTGTCTCACACTTTAATAAAAAAATTAATTTCTTTAAAAACTGTGTTCTAAAAGCTAAAAATCCATTTATACTCCAACTATGTCTGCAGAAGAGTACCCACCTCTGCACACAATCTCCAACAGGTGGTCAGACACTCGGAATATATTTTAGAGAGCACGTATGACAGAAAATAAAAATTTAACAGGCGTTTAAATTAATATGTTATTTTTATGATAGCTAATATTTTTTCTATACAATGTCTCTGCAAATAATTGATATTTTTTTCCTTTTTTTTTTTCTGAATGCCATATTGGTCCTTACAATTGTTTTTCAGTCCATTTTAAAGAAAATATTGGAAAAAATAATGCATGGATTACCAATGAACACATTTGCCTTTTAATTTTAAACTGGCTGAATGAAACTTCTAATTTGTTCACAAAGTATTTTCACATTCTATTTCTTTAGAAAAGTAACAATTTCTCATTCCATCCATGCATCAAATATTCCGAGTTGATCATTGGCAGCTTAAATATTTTATTGAAATAAAAATCCATGCTTTCTAAAAAGGAAAAAAAAAATAAAAAAAAATAAAATGTCCTAGTATAAAAAAACAACACACAAAAAAACAAAAAAACAGAATAATGATATAGAATAAAACAAGTGTACAAACTCCACTTATTCTGAAGCTTGTTGAGCAGATGCCAGAGATTGAATGGAAACAATTTTAAATGCCAAGCAAATACGATTAATTTATAAGCCTGTCAAGTGTCTATCACTCTGACTCAAAAACCACAACCTGCTCTAAGATACTTTGCTTGACTACATTTTTTCTGAAATTTATACCGATAACTGTATTGTCTTATATTAAAGGTCCGCATCCATTAACTTAAGTAAATATGACATCTGCCTACTGAATTACGAGTAGTATAAAATATCTTCATGCGCTCGTGCCAAGTCGCATAATGAATTAAAGTGCTTAAAATAAGTTGTTCTAGTTATTAAAAATACTTCCATATGATGTTTTCATCAAGCCTTTAATCTTCAAGTTGAGATGTCGTCAGATATTTTAAATTGCAAATGATGATGTGTGGGGTAACTAGAATGTTACATTTCAAACTCACCACATGCCATTACCAAAATAAGGCTTCATTCTGGACATAATGCCAGATTTGCTATACCAGCTCTCTCTCGTTATTCAGTAGTTTTAATTAATATCAGAGCCAAGAGTTCTGAAAAGTCACTTGGATGCCAGGGGAGAAGTTGTCACCGTGTAGTCTGTAGAACTCAGGATTCCCATGTGCCCTGTTTTCCAAGTCATACTCAATCTCAGTTATTGCCCCACTCAGGTGGGATTATGTTGTTAGTCTAGTAGGGGGCTTCATCCCCTGGTGGGATGGAAACGTAGGTAACTCCTACGCATCCCCCAACGTGTTGGGGCAGGACGGAGAGTAGGAAAATACAAGAAGTCACAGTCATATTCCGATATAGCCACTTAATCACGTAAATAAATTAATCTTACCAAGTATTCGCCATTGTACATTTATAAATCTGCATTTAGAGAATATTCATAGGGATTTTTGTTGCACAACAAAATACATCATTAATGATCAGAGAACTGCAGTAATAGATATGTAAAATCAGCTTATAATTAAGGAATATTTTGAAAAATGTTTACATAATATTGATTCTGAAACCTAATTTCATATTTAAGATGTGAAAAATCTGAAAAAATAAAATTAAATTAAGTCTACAGTTTTGGATAGAGGGGACTGTATACAGTTGGAATAATTAACTGTATATCAAACAAACGTTCTCATTTGCCTACAAAACCAGAGGAAAAAATAATAACTCCCCGCTCGGTATATCCCATATTATACATGGTACCAGCTGAATGGCAATATAAACGCCCTATACGTATACAAAACAAAAAGAGAGTTGTTGTCAGCACTTATACTTAATTCTGCATATCTGTGTGTATCTAGCCAAATGAAAACATGTGGTATTGGTTCATATTTTGATCAAAACATTTAAGCCTGCATCCCAATGTCTAGAGCACCTGATTGTATGCAGGTCTTACACATGTTCTGTGTTAGTGGCACGCATCCATGTACTTTTCCAAATAAAGACAATGCTGTGCCAGTCATCACTACCAGTGGGCGCTTAGACCTGCCCTGTAGCTGTTGCAAACGATACATTTCAGATGAAGCGTCATTGGCACAAGGTCCGTTCCTGAGCATGGGCAGCGCTATTTCACACAAGATGCGGAGCACAAAAGGACTTACACAGAGGATGATTCAGGCCCAAAGTGTTCAGCAAAATGCTAGAATAAGAAATCTCTGCTTTCTTATTACTGAAATCAGCTGCAGATGTCACCAGGGTTTGAATTCTGGCACCAATTAGCGAGACTCCCGTAACAAGGAAATATTGCATTATGTAAACCAGAACGTCAGCAGCTTGAGGTGTATTAAAATAATATCTGCACTATATGCTATATGTTACATGAGCTATTTTATACAGAAAAAAATATTTCTTTAACAGCAAAGAAATCACTGAAAAGATGTGAACTGAAGAGCCACAGAAATAATATGTTTCAGCCTATGAACCAATAAATGTAAGCAGGTTTCCGTCACTTGTAAGAAGATACCATGGAGTAGTATGAGTAATGACAAAATTAGCCATCTTCTCACAGTTTAATGTATCACATCCTGTCAATCCTGGCTGGATTTCTAAAGTCCACAAAGAAATTGAGTAGTCAAAAACAGTTGACTCAATGTATCTCTTACTGGATATGAAAGCAAGAAGGTGCCATAGAGTAATTCACAAATAACCCTTCCATGGATAACGGAATAAAATAATTGGAGGATAAGAACAGTGAATGGAACTGTAATATATAAGATCCTGAGAGGTGTTAGTACAAATGGGCAAACCTCACATGGACAGTTTGTGATATTGGGTCAATGTCTGTTGGCAAAAAAAACAACAACGTTGTTTACTAACATTTTTAAACAAGATCATTTTTCTCTGAAATTCCAAAATTTCTTTGAGCTTGACCCTATAACTAAATTACTTATTACTTATTAATATTGCGATCTGCCGATGTCATTTCCTCTTCTAACTTCTCATTTCCGCTTCCACATTATATCAAGTGAACATGTGATTTACCAAGATTCTAAGAGTTTCAATCTATGCAAGAACGTCATAGGGGGAGAATTCTATTGCCACCGATGTGGCGCGCGGACGTTGTGCCCCGGACATTGCCAACAAGTACGGTACAAATCTCTGCTCATTTTTCCTCCCACCTCTATGGGGTGCGAGGAAAAATGAGTGGAAATTTATGTCAAATCTCTGTCGCGAAGTGTCTCACGGACGTTCGAGACACATCGAGGGTAATTGAATTCCCCCATAGTTCGTAATGTGGAAGTACAGTCAGTCTCATGTTAGGCTGTAGGTTGTTATCACTTCATCCAGACATTCTACTTCCTGTAGGAGTGTATTAATTGAGAGGTGACCCAACAACCAATCATGTTAAAATCTGTCACAGCTTGTATTATCAATGTCATTAGAACTGATCGATATATTAAATAGAACCTGTGTATTACGGGTTAACCTTGTTGTGATATTTACCTATTTTTAATAAGTAAAATAATTAAATATGGGAGGAAGGGGAGAGGAATAAGGAAGAATGAAGATTCAGGAAGAGAACAAACAAATATCTCAGGAACATAGAATGTTGGCGAACAGCTCGTTACTAATGATCTCTAGACCTACGCCTTGAGGACCATTTTGGGTTTGAACAGTTATGGTTAACTGGTACTTCGTCACTACCCGAGACCTTGAATCAGATGAATGTGCGTACACTCCACCTCAACACGTCCTTACTGTACATGGCCTGTGTGCGTCTGCCCATGACCACCGCTGTTCCTCCTTTCAAGTCGTGGGGAGTCGGAAGGGATACTTGCGCTTGGCCATGAATTGGATGATATTGCAATCACAGCACAGGTGAAAAGTCCATTTCTGAGCATATGCGGAACAATTTCACGCAAAATACTGTACTCAACGGGACTTAGTCGAAGATGAATCAGACCCATTATGCTTTGCAGGATGTCAGGCTGTTTTACAGAAACAGCACTCCTCACTATGTTTGTATATTAGTATTTAGCGGAATTTATAATCCATGCGGTGTGGCGGGATTGGGGTAGGAGTGGGAGCATTTACGGACAAATTCCCTGGAAGACCAGTGCTAAATTTTGCGGTCAAATGCGGAATTGGGCAAAATATTTCACCAAAGAGTTTTAAAAAATGTCCTTGTCTTTTTTTACAAGCAAATTTCAAACACTTACCGTCCCCCCCATGGTATAAAAACTTCCATATGAACTTGTTCATGTTTCAAGTTGCTTTTTTTCATACCATATTTTAGCTCTAACGACCTTTTAATACTTGTTTTGTTGTGTTGCATTTCACACTTGTAATATTGTTCCAGGAGGCTGAATGATGAAGGAGCTTCTGTTTTCAGATAGTCCACTTTGCAAAGAGATTTAATGGATTAGCTTAAATGATGTATCTGATTTATCACCTACTATTTCCAGTTTTATCGACTGCAGCAGTTTTCATCAAACACAGAGATTCCAATCCCATCTAAACTTGTGAGAATAAGAGTTGTGTTGTGCTCCTCGTTATACCCTCAGGGCAATGCAATGCAACCTTCACAGTTGCTATATATCCAGGCGTTTTAAACAGGAAGTTTAATTTTATACTATTAAAAAAAAAAAAAAAAAGAGAGAGAAAACGGTACTTAATTATCTGGCTGTGAAACAGCAGTGCTCTTTCTTAATTTTAGTGGCTAATAAAATTCTGTTCCTGCATTTAACGTCTTCTGCTTCGAAGGCAGTCCAACTTTGGCTATTTGAATAGAATATTTTATGAACTGTTATATATTGCACTATGGTTTTTTCGTGCACTGCTACGACATATTTTGCTCAAGATTTACTGCCTTTTTTTTTACTTAAAACAATATATTAAAGAGAGAAGAGGACGTAATTCTCTGCAAATTTTTTCTTTAATATTAAAACAAAAAAGGGGTACCTTAGACTTCTAATTTAGCATTTTTTTTCCACTCTCGGAGATCCTATAAAAGGATTTTTTTTTTCTTCTTTACCTTCTCACACCTGGATCATTAATTCAACAGGTCTTCTGCCAAGGTACAAGTTATGGTGTCAAGACCATTTGTTGTTTAATTTTTTTTATTTTATTTTTTTAATAGCCATATGAAAACTGATTCCAGTTAGGAAACAGGAAGAGATTTCTTGCTGTAAAAATTTTTTTTTAAAAAAAAAAGGGGGGGGGGTAGTGATTCATTTATGGGGTTCAAAGAAATAATTGTGATTCATTTTTTTTTAGTTCAAGGAATGGTTTCACTCATTGACTCATGTGTTGACTAAATATAGATTCCACTAACAAGGGATATTACTTCCGTGACTTGTCACTATTAATCTATTTTTTTAATTTATATTATTAATATTAACAATAAATTATATATATATATATATATATATATATATATATATATATATATATATATATATATATATATTTTATATAGCACCAAGTTTTTACACATTATTTGCCTTACTGGCGTTTAAAATCTATTTCACTACCACAAGGGCAAGCTTAGAGAGAAACCAATTAACCTTCTAGTATATTTTTTTGGGCTGTGGGAGGAAACCAAAACCCCTGGAGGAAACCCACATAAACACGGGGAGAACATACTTAGGACACCCTGGTCGAGAACTGCAAGAAAACAATATGATACCATGCCGCCAAAACTTATTTTAGTTCTCGAATATGATTTTGATTTTTAAAATCAATCTATTATTGCTACTTTGATGAGAATTTTGGTTTTAATTACTTCCTTTTATTCTGTTTATATCAATTTAATTCTCAGTAAGCCCACACAACATGAGAGTAGCAGCAACAAGCAATGACACTAAGGGATATGACTAAATAATACTACTTGTAATTAAAAAAATATTAAAACTTTATCTTTTCACAGATTTTCAATAAATATTTCTCAGAATATTTTTCTGAATTCCTCTAGAAAAGTTAGCAAAGAGTGTCAGTCCCTCTACAGCACCCTGAGATCTGCCGTACATGAATAGTGGTTTAGGGAGTAGGTGTGATTTAGTGTGGAGGAGGGACTTATAAAAACTACTTGAGATACACAAGCCCCCTTCATATCACCTAAATAGTTATAGATCAGCGCCACCCAGTGGCTACATTGCAACGGAAAATGTCAAAAATATCAGGTCAGATTTTTTGCAACAAAAATAAACCAATCTGTTGAACATGGTCTTAATGATGCTCTTTCTGCACTCATTTGCTAAACAGTGCTCCTGTTAGTGCCAAACTATTAAACTTTAGTCCATAATGCTACCTACAAATATATACTTTATTTATTTAGAACTTTGAAATGTGTTATTGAAAAATCACGTCAACTCAGCAAACGAGGGAATGAAAATGACATTGTAGTACATTCTGTTATGTCAATGGACCTCTGTCCCGTTTTGCAGAGCTTTCCAATATATTCGTTCTCCTGCAGAAAGTTCCATAATTTGTAATCAATTGCATTTACAGTATGTAGCAAAGCCTATCCGAGTGTACAGTTTTTCCATGTTCGTTAATGAAATGATCATCAGCAGTATTACAGACAGAGCTGGATGGCCGGGTGGCAGATATGGTGACTGACCATGGAGGTGGGTGAAGACCTCACACTATCCTTTATTCAGGAGTTTATTTAGGAGTTATCAAGGTTGGGGAACGTGCAGCTCTGTGACTATGGGTCCAGTACCTATTATGGCGGAACCATTTATAAGTGTACAGTTGTGCACCTTCACTCTATGCATTCTGGTGCTTGTAGTTCTACAATATGTTGCTATATTTGAGCAATTTTACCTACGCAGCATTAGTCCAGTACTCTCTAGGTTCATCATGTTTTCTTTTAAATCACATGGATGGCTGAATGCGTGTGCGTCATTTCCCTGAGGAAGAGATCATCACCATTTATTTATATAGCGCCACTAATTCCGCAGCACTGTACAGAGAACTCACTCACATCAGTACCTGCCCCATTGGGGCTTACAGTCTAAATTCCCTAACATACACACACAGACTAGGGTCAATTTAATAGCAGCCAACTAACCTACCAGTATGTATTTGGAGTGTGGGAGGAAACAGGAGCACCCAGATGAAACCCACACAAACACGGGGAGAACATACAAACTCCACACAGATAAGGCCATGGTTGGGAATTGAACTCATGACCCGAGTGCTGTGAGGCAGAAGTGCTAACCACTGAGCCACCATGCTGCCCACAAGAGATGGCACCAGGATGCTTATGGGAAGAAGGCAGCTGGCGGAGGCAGTGTGATGCTCTGGGCAATGTTCTGCTGGGAAACCTTGGGTCCTGGCATTCATGTGGATTTTACTTTGACACGTACCACCTGCCTAAACATTATTGCAGACCAAGGTCACCCCTTCATGGCAGCGGTATTCCCTGATGTCAGTGACCTCTTTCAGCAGGATAATGCGCCCTGCAACACTCCAAAATTATTCAGGAATGGTTTGAGGAACATGACAAAGAGTTCAAGATGTTGAATTGGTCTCCAAATTCCCCCGATCTCAATTTGGCCCCATAATTTTTTCGTGCCGTCCCCCTAGACGGGGTCCGATGCTGAGTGGGTTGGGCTGTTAGGGAATGTAAGAGAGGGGCTTACTTTTGTTTTTTTTAATTATTTAATTTTTTCCTTCCTTTCTGCCAGGTGAGATAGCTCAGACAGCTTGTGGTTCAAGCTACCCCACCTGTCACAACCCATCAGAGTCTCCAAACCACATCTGATGTGCGGTTTGGCCTTTAGTAAATCGTGCGGTTTACAAACCGCCCGTCAATTCGTCTAAGAACCTGCAATTTGGGAAAGCAGCACTTTAGTAAATTTCTCCCCCTGGTCTCTCCCAGCTGAACAGATTATAATCTCAGAACACAGACTAAAGCTTTTGTAGGACAAAAAAAATGCTTCTTAGTCACCAGGATCCATTTCCCCAAACACAGAGTAATACCCTTATTCTGTACATCAATTGAAGATTTTAGGATTTGTCACAAATATGGTATGTCTCAGCTGGTCATTAACTTGGAAATTAAAAGGTCATTAGCTATACAACTCAAGATGTAAAGAAACCGCAAAAGCATATGGTACTTTTAAATCATTAAAATGAAATAAATCGAAACCTGTCATTTCCATGAATATCTGATTCATCGTGATGTAGGTGGGAAAAATGCAAACATTTCACCGCAGAGTCCTTGGCCCAAAACCAAAACATCTTTAATGTAATTGTCACTATTGTTCTGTTGGGAGGTGGTTTAAATTATAGATCAGTGAATTCACTATAGTCCAGCACAAGTTCCGCATTGGACTGCACATGATTGGGTGAGATACATGAAAGGTTATTGAATAGCAATGGACCGTTAGCAAAAATACACTGCATCTCGCATCAGCTAATTGTATATCTGCTGTCATCAGTCTACTTGCACTAAACTGAACAAAGTTAAAAGGAGAATTCCAGATTATATATATATTAATTACACTATCATCACCGCATGAGGCACAAACTTACAGGGCCTAGCAAAGTTAAATCTTCTTAGAAGAGCGGGGCCCCAAAAGACTGGACCTTCCCCAAATGGAGCACTATGAAGTGTCCCGTCCTATGCTCTGTGCTTCTTTCCCTTGCAAGAAATTGACTCCTGAAAGCTCTGCAACAAACGCTAGTCCAATATTGGTGTTCGCTCCGCCCCATTCTAGGTCATGTGAATCGAGACTTTTTCCCCCTCAATAAATGTCCCAAACTAAGGCTGCAATTGTTAGGAAGCATATACTATATATTTTCTAGAGATGCTCAGGCTCGGTTCCCCGAGAACCGAACACACCCAAACTTAACAGATCCGAGTACCGAACCGGCTGGGCTTGGTACTTTTGCGTACTTTCTGAATTGAATACGAGGCAAAACGTCATAGTTACATTGTCAGATCTCGTGAGTTTGGGATTCTATAAGTTCTGCCCTCTATGGCGATCTTGCACAGAAGGGGTAGCACAGTCTGTAGAGCAGTTGGGCAGCATCATAGGTAGCAAAGAAAGAGGAGGGGTAGCAGTGTTCTTCAAAGTCTCCAGTGACATTCAGGAGAGCTCCATTGCTCCATTGCTAATTGTCATTGCTGAAATAGAAATAATAGGTCTGGCAGGCTTGGTCTTCTAAATCTGCAGTCTTTGTTTAAAAGTGTATGAAGATAATATTTTGACCTGTGAGGTGGTCAAAATTGACTGCAAATGACTGGAAATTGGTGTTATTGAGGGTAATAATAATGTAGGAACAAAAAAAAAGAGCAACATTTTTTGATTTTAGCAATTTTTCTAAAAAATACAGATCCAAAACCAGAACACGGGGGTCAGTGAACATCTCTAATATTTTCTGTATACTCCAAATATCTGGTCAGTAAACGCACGTTAGAATATTGCTGGTACTGTAGAAATATTGAAGGCAGAGAAAGTTCCATACTTCATAGATTGCTATTGTTTCCCAAGTTAACTCACATATAGGAGTTTGTTCAAAAAGCAGTCGCTAAAATGATCTTAAAAGAGGATTTCTACCTTCAGTTAAATTGTATAGTGTTAAACAATTCTATCCAATTCACAGCAAGGAAAAGAAATAACTGCCTGATGATATAACTACATGGCTAAAAGCTACAGAGGGAAGCCTGAAAACAGTGTATTTAGTAAAAGTTGCAAGAGAGCACGTACAGACCAAGTCGTTCAAGTCATCTGAAGGTGGACAACCCCTTTAAACTACAGTTTAAAATACTTTTGAACAACAAATTTTAAAAACTGCAAAAATAAAAGAAAAATTGTATTATAAACCATTTGGTTTACCCTCAAAATATAGGTTTAAAGGACTTTCTATATAAACCAAAAATAAAGGATGCAACAAGAATAATCATTATTGTCTAAGTCAGTGATGGATAACAAATAGCCCTGGGCCGCATGTGGCCCTACGAAAATTCATTGCGGCCCCCATTTCCTTCCTGTTCTATTGTCAGATATGTTTATTATAGTGTATAACACTTGTTTAATATGTCTGTTGATATGTTATTACAGGTAGGTGTCTCTTCCTTTGATTAAATATATTGTCCTATCTTATTAATGAGATTACGGGTAACGTGCGGCCCTTTCGAACGTTAGAGGGCCGAACCAACCGTGTGCATCAGCTGCTTGTCGATCACCAGGATAAGTGGTCCAAAAAGTAAATCTACATTAATTGTCTGGAGTTTGCTGGCGATTATGATCTTATTAATAAGATATCACAACGTACAGCACATTAATCAAATATATCAAGTTCTCTTAAAGGCAAGAAAACTTTTCTATATACATTTATAAAAGATTTTTTTCATACTGGCTCCTTTCGTATTGTAGATTTAATGAAGGATACAGTTTATTCTGCATCAGACACATCCCACAGCGAGTTATCTAGAACGAAGCTGGGACTTTATCACCCCGTTGACTGTTTGCATTTCAGATAACACTGTGAGCATCTGCTGGCATTAGCCGTTACTTAGCGATGGAGACGAAGTGCAAAGTGAACCAGCTAACACGCCAGCAACTGAGGATAGAGAGGTCTAATCAATGACATCAATCAACGCTTTAGAACGTTCACTGTCCACAGAGTTGTTACCAGTATTTAGTTCTATGTAATCAGGTAATTGATGGACATCAAGAGATTCAGGAACTTTTCAATAAACTAAGTTTTATGACACCAGATACTTTCAAGTGCGGCCCTAATGCAACAGCTAACACCATGTAACACGTTTATGGGCATAGTAACCAGGTACTATATCAATAAGAGCATAATGAAATTAAGAGGGAAAGCCGTCCTCGGTCTGTGATAATGGGGATTGAATTAAACATCAGTGATATATAATAAAGACCTAGAATATAAACGTAGCATATAATTGTTTCCATTTATATATGTGTGCACATTTACTCTTACGTTTGAAAAATCTCATTAGGTAGGTTCTTCTGTGCGGATAGTAATGTGGTGTCGTTGACGTTTATGTTGATGTTTTAAAATTTCACTACTTTACTTTAAAGTTATATTTTTGTTAGGTTTTTTTTTTTTTTTTAATACCATATCTCTTCATTGAAGTAGCGAACACGCAGTTTAGTGGGGGGTGGGCAGTGTGGTTGTTCCTGGCCATGTATCGATTAATGCAACTATTTTTGCGCCAACATACAAAAACGAGATTTTTTTTTCCCAATTGGATTTTATTTAATGTATCATCATCATCATCATTTATTTATATAGCGCCACTAATTCCGCAGCGCTGTACAGAGAACTCATTCACATCAGTCCCTGCCCCATTGAAGCTTACAGTCTAAATTCCCTAATATATACACATATACAGAGAGGGAGACAGACAGACAGACAGAGAGGGAGACAGACAGAGACAGACTAGGGTCAATTTTGATAGCAGCCAATTAACCTACCAGTATGTTTTTGGAGTGTGGGAGGAAACCGGAGTACCTGGAGGAAACCCACGCAAACAAAGGGAGAACATACAAACTCCACACAGATAAGGCCATGGTCGGGAATCGAACTCATGACCCCAGTGTTGTGAGGCTGAAGTGCTATCCACTAGGCCACTGTGATGCCCATGTATTTATAGCTATGTGATTACTTCGGTGCATATTTGCTATTTCAGAGCCCAGTTTGGTATTTTATTATTCATTAACAATTTTGCTATTTTGTCTAAATCTTCCTGATCACAGGCGATAAGAGGTTGGAGAGGTTTTACAGGTCTCGCTGCTTGGCAAAATTACTTGGTATTTGAAGTACCAATGAAGTGTTGGAGATCAGGGGGTAAATGTATCAATGTCCGGATTCTTTAACTCCGGCGAGACGCTGAAGACGCTGAACTCGTCGGAGTTGAAGAATCCGGACATTGATACATTTACCCCAGGTCGTCTTATACATTTCGGCTGGGTACACACTACAGAAAATTTCTCCCGATGCGATAGCTTTTATTATTTTACCACAAACTGAAAGTCCCGATCAGCAGACGATTCCTGTGTACACACACTACACGATTTACCGTCAGATCTGTGCTCTTCATCTGTCATAACCATCAGCTGAAAAGATTGTGGAGATCTGATCGCGAGTACAAATACTCACATTTGACTCACCTGGATGTGCCTGAACCCTTTCCCTGGGATGAATATACTGAAAAATAATTTGCACCTTTGCGATACCAAAAATATTAAATAGAGATGGGCGGGCTCGGTTCCCCGAGAACCGAACCAGCCCAAACTTCCGGAATCCGAGGCCCAAGCCGAGTCGGCTCGGTACTCTCCCGCCTATTCGGATTCCAAAATGTCACTGTGATGTCGTCGGATCTCGCGGTTTTTAGAATGAATAAATATCCGCCTCCACAGACATCTAGCGCCATTTGAGAGAGGGAGAGAGAAGGGTTAGGTGACGGTCGCAGTAATTGGAGCAGTAATTGGAGGAGGAAGAGAGTAGTAGGAGGCATTTTTCCTAATTTACACTACAAGTGTTTGGGCTGTCAGATATTCCCCTCTTGTAGAAAAGCTATTTTGTGGTGCTGAAATTATTATATACCAGCACTATATCTTTCTGAATTTGCACTACAAGTGTTTTGGGTCTCATTAAAATGGATTCACAGCAGTCCACATATGTGCAGGATCAGCAAGCAGCTGCTGGCACCAGTCCTGATGGTAGTCTTCCCTGTACGTCATCTGGAAAAGCCTATGTAAAAGTACATAGCCTTTTTAAGTCAGGGAAAAAGAAGCAAAAAAAAAAAAAACCTTTTACCGTGTTGAAGAGAAAAAGAGCTGTAACTGATAAAAAGTTAACTGCCGAGAAAAAAAAATGCCAACATGCCATTCTACACACGCGGTGGTAAAGCAAGAATGAGGCCTTCGCCTTTCTCTATTAGTGTGAGATATAAATATGTTACTGAGCCTTCTTCTTGTACGGTCACTCGTGACCAAGCAAGACCAAGTAATTTGAATGCCAAAAGTGGTGCACAAGTACTGTTACGCGTCAAAGCCGAGCTGCAAGAAAACAGGAAGGCATTAGAGGATAATGTTTGCTCTGAATCAGAAATGACAACAATCCCTGTGGAGAGTTCCTCCAACAGTGGGATGTCTAATCGTGAGCATTCTGTTAGTGTACCCATAAAGAAGGGCCGTTTCAGCAGTTCTGCTGTGTACCTGAACAGCCCGTGTGTCTCCGGTGATACACAAATTGAGGATGCCACTTTGGAATTGGAACAGGATGAAGGGGAGATTTGTGTAGGCGACGAGGAATGAGGATGAGGTTGTTTGTGCAAGTCCTGCACCAGTGGCAGTGATTGCACTGTGTGTTCTCAGACCTTTTCGGTCACCAGAGTTCAGGTGCATTTTCCGAGTCGTTTCCAACGCTTGAACGGACCAAATAATAGATAGCAATGGCACCATCAGTACCGACAGAGCTTTGTTTTTCTCTACTGGTTGGACCAATAACGCTGCATGCAGCATGCAGGTGCAACCAGCACATAAAACAAACGTCTGTGGTTACAGACAATGCGATTCTTGAAGAGATGAATTAGTTGAAGCTGCGGTCACCGGGCCGCAGGGCCATGCATTGGACCAGACGGCAGCCCCATTTCAAGTAGTTTACGTACACCTAGTTAAATTGACTCTTGTGTTAGGTCAAGGTGCATTTTCTGGGGTATCACTAAGCGTCAGCCTCACTAGTCCAAAGCCATACCTCCAAGTGACATAAAATAAAAATAAATAAAAACACACAACAAAACTTTATGATATTGCGCATTTGACTTAAAATTGAGTATTTCAGTTTAACTTTTCCATCGCTTTATTGTCAGTAAATTGTATTATAAACTTCAGCGTTGATCGACCAAGACTGTCAGTCAAATCTCTCCCTGAAGGCTATTAAAGATTTTTCGCAGGACATGCTAGATTACACCCATCAGGTGTAAAGACTTATTGCATCAATTTGCCCATAATAAAGGCAAAACAGAGTGATGGTTTACTCTAGAGTGCTGCTCAAGTGCATCTGGGCAATTACTCTGTCTGCCTAGTCACTGCATCTCTCCTAGCAGAGGGCATTATCCGGCTTTATCAGACAGTTTGCCATCGCCGACAATGAAAGCACACGATCGTCAATTAGCTGTCCAATTAAACGTGTTTAATTAACTTGCTCTTAAAACATTCAAACACACACTTCTCAAGTGCCAGTCACCATAAAAACATATTATTTGCTTTCTTTTTTTTTTTTTTTTTTTAAAAAGAACAGATCGCTGATATATGTATTTTTAAGTTTATAGCAACCTGTTTAATGAGGGATTTAATATCTGTTATTTGTGGCAATTTGATACTAATAGCGTTCAATCTGCGTTCATTTTTTTCTCAGCCAATGTGTGTGTTTAACCTGCTTGGCTGCATTAAGTGCTCTCAAATGAATATAAATCTGTTTATGACACAGAGCTTTTAAAAGTCTCTCCCACTGTATAGTTTAAACAGTGATATCTGAGACAATTCAATTAAGCATTATAGATCACGCCAAATTGTTCAAGATAGGCTCTTTTGTATTTATTAATAAAGCCATTTGCATGTCATGTTCTCCTACAGAGATTAAACATTTAATCAAAGCAGAAACATACAAAAGAAAGATGATAACTATGGGCCTGATTCATTAAGGATCTTAACTTGAGAAACTTCTTATTTCAGTCTCCTGGACAAAACCATGTTACAATGCAAGGGGTGCAAATTAGTATTCTGTGTTGCACATAAGTTAAATACTGACTGTTTTTTCATGTAGCACACAAATATTAAGGATGTGCACCGGCGACTTTTGAGGTCTCGTGTTTTGTGTTTTGGATCCGGATTTTCGTTATTTTTGAGGTTCGGATTTGTCTCGCAAAACACTTGACGAAAGGTCTCGGTTCGGATTTAAGGTATTGGATTCGGATTTTTTTTGAAAAAAACATAAAAAGTTTAAAAATCAAGTTTTTGGGCTTATTTTCACTCCTAGGCTATTATTAACCTCAATAACATTCAATAACAAGCATTTCCACTAATTTACAGTGTATTCTGAACACCTCACAATATAGTTATTAGTCCAAAACGTTGCAAAAAGGTATCTTTCTGGACTGCGTAGAGGAGTGGGTCACCACAATATCTTAAAAACCCTGAACTTTTATGATTCGCACCAATAATTGTACCTGGACTGCGTAGAGGAGTGGGTCACCACAATATATTAAAAACCCTGAACTTTTATGAATCGCACCAATAAATGTACCTGGACTGCGTAGAGGAGTGGGTCACCACAATATATATAATAAGAAAACCATCAACTAGTTTGATTCGCACCAATAAATGTACCTGGACTGCGTAGAGGAGTGGGTCACCACAATATATTAAAAACCCTGAACTTTTATGAATCGCACCAATAAATGTACCTGGACTGCGTAGAGGAGTGGGTCACCACAATATATATAATAAGAAAACCATCAACTTGTTTGATTCGCACCAATAAATGTACCTGGACTGCGTAGAGGAGTGGGTCACCACAATATATTAAAAACCCTGAACTTTTATGAATCGCACCAATAAATGTACCTGGACTGCGTAGAGGAGTGGGTCACCACAAGATATATTAAAAACCCTGAACTTTTATGATTCGCACCAATAAATGTACCTGGACTGCGTAGAGGAGTGGGTCACCACAATATATTAAAAACCCTGAACTTTTATGAATCGCACCAATAAATGTACCTGGACTGCGTAGAGGAGTGGGTCACCACAATATATATAATAAGAAAACCATCAACTTGTTTGATTCGCACCAATAAATGTACCTGGACTGCGTAGAGGAGTGGGTCACCACAATATATTAAAAACCCTGAACTTTTATGAATCGCACCAATAAATGTACCTGGACTGCCTAGAGGAGTGGGCACTGGGCACCACAATAAAATATATAAAAAACCTTCAACAGGTCTGCATTACACTACACATACGGCTGCTCCTCCATCCTCTCCATCATATACATGTTGGAGTTTTAGCGTGTGACAACCTCTTGTTTTTGATAATGTCAGTGCATTTTGAATATTTTTCAATTTGCCCCACACCACTGAATGTACTTTATCTATGATACGCATCTATCTATCTTGACTGCGTAGTGTGGTGGCCCCGGTACACAATTTGGTACCGAGGCCACAATATAATTAAAAAACCCTCCACGTGTCAGAATTCCACCAAACAAGTATCTGGACTGCGTAGTGGGGTGGCCCCGGTACCCAATTTGATACCGGGGCCACAATAAAATAAATACACCCTCCACGTGTCAGAATTCCACCAAACAAGTATCTGGACTGCGTAGTGGGGTGGCCCCGGTACCCAATTTGATACCGGGGCCACAATAAAATAAATACACCCTCCACGTGTCAGAATTCCACCAAACAAGTATCTGGACTGCGTAGTGGGGTGGCCCCGGTACCCAACTTGATACCGGGGCCACAATACCTCCTCCAAACATGCTACAGACAATTCGTCATTGAGATCCCATTAAGTATGTTAAAGACAGACAGGGTCCAAGTGTTATTAGTTGACTTTGTAAAGAAAAAAACTGTCCCTGTTGCACATAGTCGTGCAATGAAGACTTACTTTTTCATTTAAAGGCACGATCTTTCAAGTGTAGTGTTTGTAAGTCTAAGTCATATTATACTTTTGGTAAAATTGGTTATTTTTGTTCCTCTTTATGTTAATTAATTAGTAATAGAATTAAAGTAGGAAATAGAATTAAATAGAATTAAAGTAGGAAATAGAGTGGTATAGAGTTGTAGTGTGGTATAGATAGAGTGGTCCACACAATATAATAATAAAACCCTCAACTGGTCTGAATTCCACCAAACAAGTATCTTGACTGCGTAGTGTGGTGGCCCCGGTACACAATTTGGTACCGAGGCCACAATATAATTAAAAAACCCTCCACGTGTCGGAATTCCACCAAACAAGTATCTGGACTGCATAGTGGGGTGGCCCCGGTACCCAATTTGATACCGGGGCCACAATACCTCCTCAAAACATGCTCCAGACAATTCGTCATTGACAGACCCCAGACAGACAGGGTCGTAGTGTTATTGTTTGACTTTGTAAACCCAAAAAAATGTCCCTGTTGCACTTGCACATAGTCGTGCAATGAAGACTGAGTTTTTCATTTAAAGGCACGATCTTTAAAGTGTCAGAAAGAGAGAGAAGACACAGGAGAGGAGAGTTGTAGCTGGGGACCTGGGGTGGAAGCTCCCAGGCTCCCCCAGCATTGCCTGGAAGTCTGAGCGTGGTGACTGAGCCAGGGCAAGGAATGTGTGCCCTGGATGAGGGGGAGAACTCCATGCCACTATAGTGAACCCAAGAGAGAGGGGGACACTGCACATGGAAGAGGCCCTGGAGTGAGGGCTGCTACAAGAGGCATGGTAGCTGTAGTGTCAGATCCTGAGGCTGAGAGTACACAGAGTGACGTGTCAGAGCACAGGAGACATTATCCCCGCAGAGGAGGGATGAGCTGCAGTTGAGAGGTCTGCTGTTGAAATAGGACATGCACACTTTAACAAACCAATCATTTCAGCGACAGGGCCTACCAAACAACTTTGACTGAAATGATTGGTTTGTTTGGGCCCCCACACCAAAAAAGCTATTCATCTCTCCCTGTACAGACTAAACAGGCTCTACTGAGGCAAGATGTCGTCCTCATCCTCAACCTCTGATTCCTCTCCCCCTACAGTGTGTACTTCCTCCTCATCACACATTATCAATTCGTCCCCGCTGGACTCCACAACCACAGGTCCCTCTGTAGTATCTGGAGGGCAGTGCTGTACTTCATTGAGGAATTGATTATTCATTTTTATAAACATCATTTTTTCAACGTTGTGAGGAAGCAACCTCCTTCGCCGCTCACTGACCAGGTTCCCCGCTGCACTAAAAACTCTTTCCGAGTACACACTGGAGGGGGGACAACTCAGGTAAAATAGAGCCAGTTTGTACAGGGGCTTCCAAACTGCCTTTTTTTCCTGCCAGTAACAATATGGACTGTCTGACATGTCTACTTGGATGGTGTCAGCAAAGTAATCATCCACAATTTTTTCTATTGTGACAGCATCCAATGCAGCGAGAGTAGACATGTCTGCAATGGTTGGCAGGTCCTTCAGTCCGGACCAGATGTTATCAGCATCCCCGCCAGTGCCTCTTTTGGGAAAACTGAGCTTTTTCCTCGCAGCCATAGATGTGGAAGAAAATGAGGGTGGAGCTGTTGGCATGTCACGGTCCTCTTCAGAGGACAATCTCCTGACCAGCAGGTCTTTGCACCGCTGTAGATTTGTGTCCGCCGGAAACAGAGACACAACATACGCTTTAAACCGAGGATCGAGCACGGTGGCCAGAATGTATTCCTCTGACTTTAAAAGAGTGACCACCCTCGGATCCTGGCAAAGCGTACGAAGGGCTACATCCACAAGAGCTACATGCTTGCTGTAATCGCAATGGCTTACCAGCTCCTCCCTCACTTTCTCCAGCTGCTTCTGCAACAGCCTGATCAGGGGAATGACCTGACTCAAGCTGGCAGTGTCGGAACTGACTTCTCGTGTGGCAAGTTCAAATGGCTGCAGAACCTTGCACAACACGGAAATCAGTCTCCACTGCGCTTGACTCAGGCGCATCCCCACTCCTTTGCCTATGTCGTAGGTGGCTGTGTAGGCCTGAATGGCCTTTTGCTGCTCCTCCATCCTCTGCAGCATATAGAGGGTGGAGTTCCAGCGCGTCACAACCTCTTGTTTGAGGTGATGGCAGGGCAGGTTCAAGCTTTTTTGATGTGCCTCTAGTCTGCGGTAGGCACTGGCTGAATGCCGAAAGTGTCCAGCAATTTTGCGGGCCACCGCAAGCATCTCCTGCACACCCCTGTCACTCTTGAGGTAATGCTGCACCACCAAATTAATGGTGTGGGCAAAACATGGGACGTGCTGGAAATTGCCCATATTTAATGCCCGCACAATGTTACTGGCATTGTCTGACACCACAAATCCCCATGAGAGTCTAAGTGGGGTAAGCCACTGGGAGATAATTTCCCTCATTTTCTCTAATATGTTGGCAGCGTTGTGTCTCTTATTAAAGCCTGTAATGCACAATGTTGCCTGCCTTTGCATGAGCAGCCATTTTGTAGATGCTGCTACTGATGCAGCTGTTGCTGTTGCTGCGGAAGGGGATGCATCTACCCAGTGGGCTGTCACAGTCATATAGTCCTTCGTTTGCCCAGAACCACTTGTCCACATGTCCGTGGTTAAGTGGACAGTGGGTACAACCGCATTTTTAAGAGCACTGAGGACACTTGATCGTACTTCTCTGTACATTTTTGGTATCGCCTGCCTAGTGAAGTGGAATCTCGAGGGGATTTGGTACCGGGGACACAATACCTCCATCAACCCTCTAAATCCCACTCCACTGATGGCGGACACCGGGCGCACGTCTAACACCAACATTGCAGTTACAGCCGCAGTTATACGCTTTGCAATAGGGTGACTACTATCATATTTGGTGGTCATGGCAAACGACTGTTGGACGGTCAATTGTTTGGTGAAAGACTTAGCGGTCTTACGACTTCCCCTCTGGGAAGATGACCGACTAACAGCAGCAACAGCAGCAGTGGCAGTAGTAGGCGTACCGCTGCAGGATTCCTCGGATGAATCCCGTATTGAGGAGGACTCAGTCTGGCTGGTGACTTGGGCTGCAGGACTGAATCTGATGGAGATTGTGGAGGAAGTTGACGAGGAGGGTGTTGCTGGTGTGTATCCAACTGGACCACGGGATTTAGGTGTCCCTGTACCAATGAGGGTCCTAGCCCCAGTTCCTGAACTAACCACTGAACTATGAAGGTTATTCAGGTGACGTATAAGGGAGGATGTTCCTAGGTGGGCAAGATCCTTACCCCTGCTTATTTGAGCTTTACATAAGCTACATATTGCCATACATTGGTTGTCTGGATTTGGATAAAAATAACTCCAGACCGAAGAGGTGCATTTTTTGGTCTTCTGACCAGGCATGACGATGGGCTTTTTCATCCCATGGACATCAGCTGTTTCCCCCCCTGGTGCCTCATTTACAATAACCACATCACCATCCTCATCATCAAGTTCCTCCACAGCGCCAGCTACATCATCAATAGCCTCCTCCCGAGCCACCTCTTCCCGTACAGTGATGGGAAGGTCAGGCTTGACAACCACCAACACCCTTGGACTCGCCTTGGGGATTTGTGATAATTTCTCTTTAGAAGGCAGAGTTGTTTGCTGTTTTGTTGCTGACAGCATAACTCTCTTCAATTTTTTGTAGGGGGGGGGAGGAGGAGGAGGGCTAAGATCCGTGGGTGAAGCTGAACCACTAGTCATGAACACGGGCCAGGGCCTAAGCCGTTCCTTGCCACTCCGTGTCGTAAATGGCATATTGGCAACTTTACGTTTCTCCTCAGATGATTTTAAGTTTCTCTTTTTGCTACTTTTTCTTAACTTGGGCTTTTTGGATTTTACATGCCCGGTACTACGAGATTGGGCATCGGGCTTGGAAGACGACGTTGATGGCATTTCATCGTCTATGTCATGACTAGTGGCAGCAGCTTCAGCATTAGGAGGAAGTGGGTCTTGATCTTTCCCTACTTTATCCTCCAAATTTTTGGTCTCCATTATATGTAGCACAAGATACTGCAGAATGTGTGAACTTGGTAATATTGCAGTACCAATGGACTTATAATGCTGGATTGGTTTTGCAAATTTGGTTATAATTATTATATATTTTTTTTTTTTTTTAATTTTTTATTTTTTTTTACTTTTTTTTTATTTTTTACAAACTTGGGAATAATGGGGAAATAACTATGCCCTTAGAAGCACAGAGCACAGGACACAGCACCACTGGACTGAACAGGACACGGCACAGGACCCAGCAGCACTACGGAACTCAGCAGGACAGAGCACAGGACACAGCACCACTGGACTGATACTGCAGAATGTGTAAACTTTGTAATATTGCAGTACCACTGGACTTTTACTGCTGAATGTGTGAACTTGGTAATATTGCAGTACCAATGGACTTATAATGCTGGATTGGTTTTGCAAATTTGGTTATAATTATTATATATTTTTTTTTTTTTTTAATTTTTTATTTTTTTTTACTTTTTTTTTATTTTTTACAAACTTGGGAATAATGGGGAAATAACTATGCCCTTAGAAGCACAGAGCACAGGACACAGCACCACTGGACTGAACAGGACACGGCACAGGACCCAGCAGCACTACGGAACTCAGCAGGACAGAGCACAGGACACAGCACCACTGGACTGATACTGCAGAATGTGTAAACTTTGTAATATTGCAGTACCACTGGACTTTTACTGCTGAATGTGTGAACTTGGTAATATTGCAGTACCAATGGACTTATAATGCTGGATTGGTTTTGCAAATTTGGTTATAATTATTATATATTTTTTTTTTTTTTTAAATTTTTTATTTTTTTTTACTTTTTTTTTATTTTTTACAAACTTGGGAATAATGGGGAAATAACTATGCCCTTAGAAGCACAGAGCACAGGACACAGCACCACTGGACTGAACAGGACACGGCACAGGACCCAGCAGCACTACGGAACTCAGCAGGACAGAGCACAGGACACAGCACCACTGGACTGATACTGCAGAATGTGTAAACTTTGTAATATTGCAGTACCACTGGACTTTTACTGCTGAATGTGTGAACTTGGTAATATTGCAGTACCAATGGGCTTATACTGCAGGATTGGTTGTGAAAATTTTGTGGTAATTAAAAAATATTAAAGTAGTTTTTGGTATTTTATAAAAAAAACTTTTTTTTATTTTTTTAAACACAGGGGAATATTGGGGAAATAACTATGCCCTTAGAAGCACAGAGCACAGGACACAGCACCACTGGACTGAACAGGACACAGCACAGGACCCAGCAGCACCACTGACCTCAGAAGGACAGAGCACAGCACACAGCACCACTGGACTGATACTGCAGAACACAGCACAGCACAGCACAGCACAGCACAGCACAGCACAGCACAGCACAGCACAGAACTAAACAGCACAGAACTAAACAGCACAGAACTAAACAGCACAGAGGACCACCTAACACACCCTCCCTCTACCCTGATCAATGCCCGAGTGAAGATGGCGGCGACTAGCGGGGAATTTATAGGATCCGAGTATCGCGAGATCCGACAACGGGATTATGAGTCAGAGCCTCAGTTTCACTTTTGAATTTGGCGCCAATACCCGGATCTGTCTCGGATCCGACTCGGATCCGCAACGTTCGGGTGGGCTCGGATTTCAGAAATCCGAGCGCGCTCATCCCTAACAAATATCAACTTTAAATTTCAGTGTACAAATAAGCTATCAAGTATTTGTGTGCTACATGAAAACACAATCAGTATTTAACTTATGTGCAAAACAGAAAGCTAATTTGCACCCCTTGCATTGTAACATGGTTTTGTCCAGGAGACTGAAATAAGAAGTTTCTTAAGTTAAGATCCTTAATGAATCAGGCCCTATATTAGCAGCGTTTGATCAGTGTCTCACATATCTAGCCTTTACTTTTGGAAGACCCTGTTCCTTCCACTATATAGCTCTTAAGCCGATTACCGATTGGTGCCTCCTTAAACGCCAATGACACCGCATGTCAGAAGCAATCGCGAGCTGGTGGGTTCCACCCCCATACCTGCTTGTACTAAAAACCACCAGTAAAACCATGTATGTTGAAGACAGTGAGTAAGGGGATTCAGCTTGTGGCTTCCTGCTTATCCCAATATTACCCCTCATATCATGACGTTGACCGGATTACTTGTAGCCTTGTCTCCGCTAACACAATCATATAAGCGGACCGCTCATCGCCTCCCAACAAGATCAGTTCATCTCCTGAAATACTTTGCATTGCTGTGAACAGTCTGATGTTCCGATTGGACTAGAACAACCTGTAGCCACTTTCAGAACTGATAAGCAGGAGGTAAGTGCATTGCAAGTGTGTGTACGGTCCCACGATCAAGTTTTAGTTTACCAAAACACCTCTGTTGAGTTAGTTTTATAAACTTCCTAAAAATTACAATCAACGATGGAACGAGTTCGGGCAAATGTGGAAGTGTGTACACACTCAGGACCAGCAGTGTAGGCAGATATCTGTAGAGTGTACAAAGCCACGATCTTTTCAGCCGATGGTTATGAGAGATGAAGATCACAGACCTGAAGGTAAATCGTGTAGATGTGTACACAGGAATGGGCATTCTCATGGGGACTTTTAGACGTTGGTAAAATTCAATGTTACAGAAATCGCATATGAAGTAAGATGCATAAGTGTGTACCTAGATTTAGTGAAGGATATTTACATATTTTTTCAACCAACTGCAAACATAGACAGGTGAATATTAATATTTTCAAACCAACTTATTATTGTGGTATAACAGCGCGATTCGAAAAGCATCACCGTTGGACCATTTGCGTTATTTCAATGAGGTCAAAGGTTAAAAGAACTGCTAAACTACTACTACTAAATATATACTCAAGGGCGTGTTCTCTCCACTAAAACCCAGAATCTCGGCCTACTTTACAGCCCCCCTACCCCATATAACCAGTAATATGCCTGTTATTAATTTGATTTTAACTACAATGTCGTAGATGTTGTATTTGCCGAGGGCTTTTGAACTCTGAACACCTGGTTGGCAGAGAGGCCTTGGTAGAAACTAAATGCAATATTCAGGGTGTAACTTATTTTTTCTGGAAAACAATTAATACAAAGAAAAACAAACGAGCATGTGAGGTGAAGCAATTCCACGTCTCAGTGCCAGCGAGAATGCCTTCAAGTGCCACCTCCCCCCACCTCCCTCCTAGGGGGCTTAGCGCGGTCCCTCTTTAGCGTTTTTGCCGATTTTTTTTTTGGTCTGCAAAGTTACAATTTACATAGATTTAAAATGTGTATAATGAGCCCTAACAAGCTTCTTTTTTTTACTGTGCCCTGAATTTAGCAGAACATATACTACAAGAATCAATTCACGGATCACTTTGTTTTTTTCCCTGGTACAGCAATCTTTTAGCACCTAATAAATTTTAATGAAGAACAGGCGGCCATAGTAACAAGCCGGGGAAGGTGATTTTTCTTTCTTTGTGCAAGATGATGAGTTACTAAATACTTCATAATGCCAGCGGAAAATGTAGGTAGATAGATTTTAGATAAACATATAGCTATTAGATATAGATAGGTAGATAAGTCAGTGTGAGTCTGAGTTAATATGAGTCTGTATTTCAGTGTGAGTCTGCATGTCATTCTATGTCAGTGTGAGTCTGCATGTCATTCTGTCAGTGTGAGTCTGCATGTCATTCTGTCAGTGTGAGTCTGCATGTCATTCTATGTCAGTGTGAGTCTGCATGTCATTTTATGTCAGTGTGAGTCTGCATGTCAATGAGAGTCTGCATGTCATTCTATGTCAGTGTGAGTCTGCATGTCATTCTATGTTAGTGTGAGTCTGCATGTCAGTGTGAGTCTGCATGTCATTCTATGTTAGTGTGAGTCTGCATGTCATTCTATGGCAGTGTGAGTCTGCATGTCATTCTATGGCAGTGTGAGTATGTCTGTCATTCTATGTTAGTGTGAGTCTGCATGTCATTCTATGGCAGTGTGAGTCTGCATGTCATTCTATGTTAGTGTGAGTCTGCATGTCATTCTATGGCAGTGTGAGTATGTCTGTCTTTCTATGTTAGTGTGAGTCTGCATGTCATTCTATGGCAGTGTGAGTCTGCATGTCATTCTATGTTAGTGTGAGTCTGCATGTCATTCTATGGCAGTGTGAGTCTGCATGTCATTCTATGTTAGTGTGAGTCTACATGTCATTCTATGTCAGTGTGAATCTGTGTCACTGTAAGTCTGTCATTCTATATTAGTGAGTCTGCATGTTAGTGTGAGTCTGCATGTAATTCTATACTAGTGTGAGTCTATGTCACTGTGAATCTGTATGTAAGTGTGTCAGTCACTATTATTATATGTATGTAAGTCAGTGTGTCATTGTGAGTCTGTAAGTCAGTGTGAGTCTGTGGATCAGACATTGACATTATGAGTCTGAGTAAATAGGAGTCTTTATGTCAGTCTATGTCAGTGTGGATTTGTGGGTTAATGAACTTATTTTTTTTAAATTAAAACTTGTAAATGATGTGGAATGTAGTATTATACTATGAAATATACTGCCAATTATTATGGATATAAGAAGTCACCTTCAAGTGCGGTGACCTATATAAAAGCACTGTAATACCTTTATAACTTACAGTCGGGGGTACATCATCCTATGTATATAATATAACCTGTCCTGCTGTGATGATCAGTTCTCTAAGAACCAGTTCCCTCCTGGATATCGACCACACTATGCCCCCAGTGATGTCACAGGTACAAAGAAAAGGGATAGGCTGCAATTTAATTATTCAGATTTTCTGAACAGAAGCTTAAATAACAGATCCAATCAGTGGCAACGTGATCAGAGAAACACCTTCTTTTAATCAATAAGGTTTTAAACCACTCATAAGCAAAACAAGAAATGCAAAATAAAGTGTGCTTGATAAACATCTATGTTTTTATAATGTCCTTTTAATAATTTCATTAACAACAATTCTATTTTGAACTTCTGAAGCTTTATTTAACAACGCATGTAAATGGCGCAGACAGGATATTGGCTTTGACCAGTTATTCCAATGTCGCCAATGTGAGCAAATGTCTGGCTGGTTGCCATGGGTTACAGAATTTTGTGACGCCATATAACAGAGCTCTAAGCCGCCTGTGCGATGCTCTGCCAGCGGCATGCTGAGACCTGTAGTTCCACAACTGCCGGAAAGCCATGGGTTCAAAGGGAAAAAGGCAAGGGGAAAAATGTGCTTATAGAGGCACTCTGCGATCTTTATTATTGATAAAATATCCAATTCTTTATTAATATTGTTTAAAATAGAATCCCTCTAATTGTAAATAGCGAAATATAAAAACAACAAAGTGAAACAAATGTGAATTAAAATAGCAAAAATAATTTGCTATGCCCCGCTACTTTATATATCAATTATAATGTATATCAAAAATTCATACTGTCCAATCTATAATATGATACTATACTCCTTTCCCATACTAACTTAGTGATTTATTTACATAATTGATGGAATAATGATACTATTAACAGCAGGATTATTCCATCAATTATGTAAATAAATCACTAAGTTAGTATGGGAAAGGAGTATAGTATCATATTATAGATTGGACAGTATGAATTTTTGATATACATTATAATTGATATATAAAGTAGCGGGGCATAGCAAATTATTTTTGCTATTTTAATTCACATTTGTTTCACTTTGTTGTTTTTATATTTCGCTATTTACAATTAGAGGGATTCTATTTTAAACAATATTAATAAAGAATTGGATATTTTATCAATAATAAAGATCGCAGAGTGCCTCTATAAGCACATTTTTCCCCTTGCCTTTTTCCCTTTGATACCAGAATGTTTATGTGTGAGTGCACCATCCAGTAGTAACACGATATCAGTAACTAATAACTGTTAAAATTATCTGGATTCTGCTATAGCGATCACCTGGTGCAGTGGTATTCTTTTTCAGGAAAGCCATGGGTTGCCTATTCCCACTATATGACAATGCAAAATTGTCTATGTGTTTGACCTGGGAATCTATTATAGATATAAAAAAAAAAAAAAAAAGTTAATGGGTTATTGTCCTGAGATGTCATCTGGAAAATTGCTCTTATCTTTGAGTCCCTTATACTTATGCTTATTAAAATCAATATAACCCATTAGCTAAGATTGTTTCCATTTCTAATAATCTATTGATATATTGCCCCGGCTTTTATTGAACTAAACAAATTTCCTCTTCATGTGCCCTGTTATAGCCGGAGGTCAGGCTGGTTGAGAGGAGTTGCTGTATATAAATGTGTATTTACTGCCTGTCTACTGATTGAGAACATATCTGGTCCGCAAGCGTCAGGTGGCTTTTAAACTAAAGATTTATGGTTCACTTCCTGATTTTTTTTTTCAGACAAAGAGCACCATTTTTCAGGAAAGTAATGAATGTGTGGTATAGGACAGTCAGAAGCCTATTTAACAGGAATATCGTAGAGAAATAAATACCCCTATTGCATTTATTTTATGACAATTGGTAGTCGTGTGTATCACTTTAGGTTTACATTTAAATTTAACACGGCATATACTGTGTTTACTGTAATTCTCCTGCTCTGCACTAGAGGGCAGTGATGGACACTATCAGGCTACAGGGCACTCTGGTCTTCTTTAATAACATATTGCAAACCTATAGAAGCCAATCAGATGTCTGCTTTAGTCAGTATACTAGTATAATCAGGATAAAAGATATCTGGTTGCTATGGGTTACAGCACATCATTGCTCTTTGCGCAAACTTATTAAATAAGTCACAATTAGTCCAACTGGAAATCTTAATGACCTAAATACAACTCGTTAGGATCTGTTTCCCACAGACCTTCAGAGCCATTATTGGAAGACAAAACATTTTAATAGCCTATAATTATATTAAGTGGCCATATGTGGACAGCACTGGTCTACACTTTGCATCACAAATAATTTCACTTTATGTCATTTTGTCTTTTCAGTCAAGAAAGAAAAACAAGATAATTTTACTGGATTAAAAAATTACAATTACAAACAACAACAACAAAAAAACACACACACACAACACACACTCAAAAAATAGTAATTAACACATAAATTGAACAGTAAAAAAATAGAAGTTCAAGAAAAAAAAAAAAATGGTCCAGACACTACTCCCCCCACCAGAGGCGAAGAGCGTTACTCGGAGGGGACTGAAAGCGTACAGACTGTACTGAAAGATTGATATCGCAATTCATTGGCTGGTTGCTTAATCTCTCATTTATACTCTACCTTCCTGACTAATTGTGGGGGTGAGACGACTTCATACACTCGTCTAGCTAACAAGAATACACATCATTCCAAATATCTTAAATGCGGTCACATTGCATGAAACTTAGTATGTATTGCCCAGTGTAATAAGACGATTCATTATCTTGCGTTTTAAATTTAATGCGCCTTTAAGACGTATGAGGACTGATGTTGAATAGCTTGTGAAGTCAAATAAAATAATCTATATTTATCACAAATAATCAAGCCCATCTGATACATTATGTGAATCTGCACTGTTTACTGAAGGAAGCACATAATTTTCCTAGAAACCCAACTTCACATACAGACGTTTATACTTTCTCATCTTTTATTGCCACTCTGTTAAGTGTTTCCTTGTAGACTAGAGTGTTTTGCAGACGTTCCCCTCCATACTGTAGGTCAATGATTAGTTTTGCACAATACAATATACATGATATTCGTGTCAATACCACAGTTATTGCAGTTGACAGTTATGAATAAGACACATTACGCAGCTTTCTAATGTGAAACTTCAAACAATTCCTGGAATACAAACTATCAAGTTCATCTAATTATTCAGGTGTTTAAATAGTACAAACATAGGCCCTCTAAGAATAGTTTCAACCATGTACAGTTGTAACCTTTATTAAAAGCAATCAGGAAATCAGTGATTACATTGCAACCAGTTCACAGGGCACTGCGATGGGAACATTACTTACACCCAAGCTTTTGTTTTTGTTGTTTTTTTTCCCAAAGATGAAACTGAAGCCGACACTTTTGATTAACACGTTTTTACTTTGACTGATTTTGATTTTCATCAACTCATCCTTGTTATTCAGACAAGTAAAAGAGGGAGGGTTGGGATGAGTGTGAGTGTGTGTGTGTCACATCTGGCTGGAATGTCCATCGTGATATATAAGATAAGATTTATTGAGTATTAACAACAGAAACAAAATGTGATTCTATGTCTGTCCTGAGCAGGGTTGGATAAAAAAAGGACCATTGACCCCCAACTTGTGGGAGTCATTAACAATTGACATCAATGAGCAAATATGTTGCCGTTAAAATGAAAATTGTGACCAGTGTGATTGTTCTAGTATTATTTTATTTATTTATGAAGCATTAGATGCATTATAGTTCTTAATAATAAAAAATATTTACAGGAGGAACACAGGAAACCACTGTGCATAAAAAGCGCCCTGCTGTCTTCTTCACTTTCCCAACTATAGGGGGCGATGTACTCAAGTGCCGGTAGAAGTCAGTTAGGCTTGTTGACACGCGCATTTAGGTGGAACTTGCTCTTTAACATGTACTTTGCTTTGTCTAAGATATTCTGCTAACTGTACCGTCTCCTCTTTTGATTGATCATTTGATTATCTCGCACAGTCTTTTGGTACTACAGGAATTATCGTACATTATTTTTATTTTCGGACAAGGGAGCCACGAATAGTGTTGCAGAATGGTAGTCCATAAAGGTGTTCTCATCCTGGATGCTTTCCTGTGCTCTCCCCAGCTTCCTTCTCTCTCCTTAAAGGTCACCCACCCTGCTGAAATATGCTTCCTTCACAATTCTTCTATTCCTGCGCTCTTCATACAGTCACTACAGGAGAACGGACACATTGATACAGAACAATTTCTATATGTTTTCAGCAGTGACTGACGTGGTCATTTTCAAGCAGCCCGTTGAGCCTCAGAGTATTAATAATCTGATCCGAGATCCCAACATGTGGTCAGAATGGGCCCCTGACATTTGTCAGCCTCCCAGAACTACTTTAAACGAAATAGTCTTAGACATCAGTCACAGTAGATTTACCCCACTGCAGTCTTGTCTGGTAGTAGTATCAAAAGATACCTACCAGCTAATGTGCTTTGAATGACCTTTTGAATTAATTTTTATTCCCAGTTGGCCCCCAATGCTTAAAATTGTCAGAAGGAGAAAAGGAGACACATAAGTCACTCCAATATCCCTTCTTTTAGACCCCAGCACGCTGTTCATAGATAGTTTGAAGGAGAAAGCACAAAGATTAGTGTGTGTCCATGGTCTCTCTGCTGTAGTCACGGAGGGATCGAGCAAATGTTCTAAAAAGGAAAAGTGGAGGTGTTGCCCATAGCAACCAATCAGTTTCTAGTTGTCATTTATCTACTACATTCTAAAACATAACTAGAATCTGATTGGTTGCTATGGGCAAGGCCTTCAGTTTCCCTGTTTAGGTGGTTTGATAAATCGATCCCTGTGTGAGAGGAGCCGCAGTGAGGTACTGAGGGTTGTAGTTGACCAGAAGGGGAAGTAAGAATCTTGGGCCTGATTCATTAAGGATCTTAACTTGAGAAACTTCTTATTTCAGTCTCCTGGACAAAACCATGTTACAATGCAAGGGGTGCAAATTAGTATTCTGTTTTGCACATAAGTTAAATACTGACTGTTTTTTCATGTAGCACACAAATACTTGATAGCTTATTTGTACACTGACATTTAAAGTTGATATTTGTGTGCTACATGAAAAAACAGTCAGTATTTAACTTATGTGCAAAACAGAAAACTGATTATCACCCCTTGTATTGTAACATGGTTTTGTCCAGGAGACTGAATTAAGAAGTTTCTCAAGTTAAGATCGTTAATGAATCAGGCCCCTTGTTCCTGGTTCAGCCCAAGTCAAGATTCTAAACTGGCCCCTCTGTAAGGTTGGATACACACTGCAGGGTTTTCAGCCAATTATCAGACCAATCATACAATAAACGACCATTCGTCCCAACATCACATCCGTGTGTACGCTCTAACGATGAACAATTATCTTTCCAAAGCTCATTGTATCATTTCATTTGATTTTTTAACCGGACTAAAAATCTCCTTCAATGATGTCGTTCCAATCCTGCAGTGTGTAAGCACTCAGGACCGGCAGTGTCCATAGATCTCTATGCAGTGTGTATACACTCAGGACCGGCAGTGTCCATAGATCTCTATGCAGTGTGTAAGCACTCAGGACCGGCAGTGTCCATAGATCTCTATGCAGTGTGTGAGCACTCAGGACCGGCAGTGTCCATAGATCTCTATGCAGTGTGTATGCACTCAGGACCGGCAGTGTCCATAGATCTCTATGCAGTGTGTAAGCACTCAGGACCAACAGTGTCCATAGATCTCTATGCAGTGTGTAAGCACTCAGGACCGGCAGTGTCCATAGATCTCTATGCAGTGTGTAAGCACTCAGGTCCCGGCAGTGTCCATAGATCTCTATGCAGTGTGTAAGCACTCAGGACCCGGCAGTGTCCATAGATCTCTATGCAGTGTGTAAGCACTCAGGACCCGGCAGTGTCCATAGATCTCTATGCAGTGTGTAAGCACTCAGGACCGGCAGTGTCCATAGATCTCTATGCAGTGTGTAAGCACTCAGGACCGGCAGTGTCCATAGATCTCTATGCAGTGTGTATGCACTCAGGACCAGCAGTGTCCATAGATCTCTATGCAGTGTGTAAGCACTCAGGACCGGCAGTGTCCATAGATCTCTATGCAGTGTGTAAGCACTCAGGACCCGGCAGTGTCCATAGATCTCTATGCAGTGTGTAAGCACTCAGGACCCGGCAGTGTCCATAGATCTCTATGCAGTGTGTAAGCACTCAGGACCCGGCAGTGTCCATAGATCTCTATGCAGTGTGTAAGCACTCAGGACCCGGCAGTGTCCATAGATCTCTATGCAGTGTGTAAGCACTCAGGACCCGGCAGTGTCCATAGATCTCTATGCAGTGTGTATGCACTCAGGACCAGCAGTGTCCATAGATCTCTATGCAGTGTGTAAGCACTCAGGACCGGCAGTGTCCATAGATCTCTATGCAGTGTGTAAGCACTCAGGACCCGGCAGTGTCCATAGATCTCTATGCAGTGTGTAAGCACTCAGGACCCGGCAGTGTCCATAGATCTCTATGCAGTGTGTAAGCACTCAGGACCCGGCAGTGTCCATAGATCTCTATGCAGTGTGTAAGCACTCAGGACCCGGCAGTGTCCATAGATCTCTATGCAGTGTGTAAGCACTCAGGACCGGCAGTGTCCATAGATCTCTATGCAGTGTGTAAGCACTCAGGACCGGCAGTGTCCATAGATCTCTATGCAGTGTGCAGAGTCACCGTCTTCAGCCGATGCTTATGACAGATGAAGAGCACAGATCTGAAGGTAAAACGTCTATAGTGGACACACAGGAATCGGCTGATTTTTATTTATTTTTTTGGAGAGAGAGATTTTGTATGGTGTGTACCCAGCCTCTTAGTTACGCTTCTTTCTGCATGTTAGAGAAGTTGCCAAGACACACTGAAACCAGGTTTCTCATGAATTATTTTTTTTATTATTACCTAGACTAAGAAACTTGTTCGTAATAAAAAAAAAAAGCTTTATAGTAGCATCTAGCGCAGTGTTGGCTAACCTGTGACACTCCAGGTGTTGTGAAACTACAAGTCCCAGCATGCTTTGCCAATATATAGCAGCTTATTGCTGGAAGGGCATGCTGGGACTTGTAGTTTCACAAACACCTGGAGTGTCACAGGTTAGCCAACACTGATCTAGCACATGACGTCACTAAAGCAGGAGGAGAGCTTGTTTTTTGGGTGTCTATAGACAGATAGGTTAGTCTCTAGACTCGCTAGTGGTCGTAATTGTCACAACCTGCAAGATAATATCTGTCATTTAGCGAATCCCACTCAAAATATATTTATAAACACAAATGATTTGTCTCCAAACTTGTAATGAAAATGCCAAAGTGCATCGTATAACATTTCACTAAGGACTTGACAACTGCTGTCTGTTTGACAACACAAGACAATTCTGTGTAACAAGCCCGGCATTTGGATCAATTCCATCTGTCTACAATCCTCTTCTCAGTCATCCACATTCTTTGGAACACAAATCCTTTGTTTAGATAATAATTTGAATTATCTTGTCATCAAGGGAATAATTAACTTTTATTGTTCCAGAAAAAAAACAAACATGTGAAACCTGTTTTCGGGGGCTTGATGTCGCACACAACAATTAGTAAATCTTTCTACTACGTAATTATTCTACACCAGATGATTTGTTTGCAAGAAATTGTGACAAAGTTTTAAAAATATCCAATTACTTTTATTCTTTTTGCCTTATAATTATGGCGCTGGAATTGTTATAGGTGCACAAATGTTTATTTACGGAACACATAAAATACAAATGTATCCATTATTGAGAGGCGTCTTTTAACAGTCGCAAATATAAATGTAAAGGTTTCCACATTCTGATAGAACCTGGGATGTTTGACATTCATACTTGTTATGCAGATATATGCTAATTATGGTTCTGTGTGAATCCATCTTTCAGATCATGAGAGGTTGGCCATAATGTTCTTCAATGGGCTTACTTGAAGGAAGTCAGTGGTGCACAGGAAAAACATCTACCCCCATCTTCATATTCTGGTATGCCACAGGCTGTGTAGCCCTGGTTTGAGTGTTTTATCGGTGTTGATCCAACAGGGTAAGTACATTTAATAATGCAAATGATGGCACAGCCTGGAAAGATGACTGTTCTCATCCAATGCCACACAGCACCGCAAGTGCCATTATAGCTCCCCGTGCCCTGCTGGGCTTCCATGTGCCATCATAGATATTGGAGGTAACTTACAGCAGCTACAAATTCTGCCTTCTCGTTCTACATAGCCAGAGTGGGGACGTTCCATTGCTAAGCCACAGTTACTGTACTTTTAATAGGACACGTTTTACATCTTCTACTTTGGCAGAGAAGCTGATTTCTAGGCTCCGTTTGTCCAATATTATTATTATTATCGTAGATTTGTACTGTCAAAACAGGACATACCTAAAACAGAGACATACAAGGTAGACAAAATTAATGTAGACATGAAAACAAAGGGTATGGAGGACCCTGCTCATTATAGAGCTTACATTCTAAGTGGAAGAGGGCACAGCTGAAACAAGAGGAGCAAGAGTGGAGATTGGGACAGCCAATGAGGGTGTATTCGTGTGAATAGTGTTATCGGGGATAAGGTCACCTCTAAAAAAAGAGATGGGTTTTCAAAGAGTTTCTAAAGATTTGAAGGCTGTGGGAAAGTCTGATTGAGCGTGGTAGGGAATTCCATAAGTGAGGAGCAGCACGGGAGAAGTCTAAAATATAACAATAGTGACACAAGTAATAAAGTGGGTCACAATTTCATTTCACTCTTATGATTAATTTAAGTTATACATTAAGCTGAACCAAGCAGTTTCCTTTTAGGAGAAAAATGGAAAGTTTAATTTGAAGGGCGGTTTTAAAGTGGTAGAAGGTTGTGATGTTTAAACGTTTGTACTTTTAGTTTGTGGAGGTATCTCCTGAGAGTGGTCGGTAGGCATTTCGTGGTTTGTATCTAGCACATTTTGTGCCCCCCACATGTCATCACTTTGCCCCCACAGGCCTTCTCTTTACACCACCATACAATTGCTCATTGTGCAATCCACATGCCACACTGTGCACCCTCACGCCAACAATATACCCCAATGGCATCGCTGACCCTGTACCCTTACATGCCATCTCTCGGCCCCTCCAACATGCTACCACCAGCACAGTGCCCACCGCCTTTCGACATACCAATGTTGCGGCCCCGAGATGCTGTGCTTCCTGTGTACATGTCACTGACTTGGCTACTGTATGTGAATCTGGGTGGCTGGTTTGTGCTCTCCCAGTTCATTCTTCAGTGCGGAGGGCTTCTTTGATGCAGATGGTATTATGAAGCTCCCCTTGCGCCTACCTACCTGCTGCGAGTAGATCCCTGTGACTATAGGGCTGTCACAAAGTTCTTTCAGTGTCACAACTGCATTCACCAGGGAGCGACAAGGACATAAAATTAGAATCCAGGCCAGATTCTGACATCCACGGCTGGCGCCCCAATTTGTAATGTCTAGTAACACATAAGGATGGTGTGATATAGTGCGAGAGCCCAGGTCAAGCCATTATCAGTGGAGACCCTCCCTTGATATGGAAGGGTGCCCTCTGAAACATTGTGTTGACAACAACCCTCTGACCAACACTGCCACACACACAGCCCACTCAATACTTTTACCTTTGCATTCTAGCTGGTCCATTGTGTAATATGATGTAGCACTTACCCTTGTGTATCAAACTCCCATTGTCCAATAGATTGTAAGCTTGCGAGCAGGGTTCTCTTACCTCTCTGTCTGTATGTATTACCCAGTATTGTCTTATTAATGTTTGTTCCCAATTGTAAAGTGCTACGGAATCTGCTGGTGCTATATAAATAAATGTTGATGATGATGATTGTGTTGGTAATCCGACCCACCCAACTATCAGTCAAGGTTCAAAACCCAGGACCGTGATATTGGGGACAAGGTGTAGAATCCTCTCCCTTGTCAGATGTCAAGTCACTTATTTTTTTTTTAGCACATTTATGCTGGCAGTGTCTCCCTTCAAAGATAGGCCATGGCCAAACTTCACCTTTGACAAGAGGACCCGATTTATGCCCCCTTCTAAAATGACAGTAAAGCAGATTCTGTTCCTACTATTTCTTTACCCACCTAGAACTTGACAGTGCTGACAATTGCTTTGTTAACACTACTCTGTTCCACTTCTCCCTTTCTCTTATGAAATTTAGGTTATAACAAGGGGAAAAGGGGCTTCCGGTAGGGTAAACGGTTCAACCGGGAACCTGACCTATGAACAGTTTACCCAACAAATAATAATTCAGAACTGATAGGAAGCAGGATCACAAACTTTTAACATCGGCCAACCTCTAGGAAGACCTGGGAGAGGGATAAGGTATCCAAAAAGTTGCAAAGCATGATCTATGACCTTGCTTTAACATTTACAGCATTGCTTGCGTACACTGGAGGAAGTCGTTTTTGGGGGTTAAGCCAGTGACCATTTACAAAATTGCACAAAAATACGGCTAGTTTTAGAGAACCTGTTTCACTTCATATGAGAAATCAACCTTTGAGTTGAACTAAATTGTATGATCACTTCACTATATCACTACAGAAACAAGAGTGCATGTCTAGGATCTTCTGTCTCTTAGACGTCCTCTAGTTATTTAGTAGCTGCAGGAGGAAGAGCGCAGTGATTGATCTGTCTATCACTCTATTGTTGCCTCTTGTAGTGATCGAGCGTGTAGCGCAGGAGTCGAGGTACTAAGAAGGAACAGGGGGGCTCATCTTAGAGGGGTAAATGGAGTGGCAATGTAGATTGCAGCCTAGAGGACATATGGGTATCATCACCCTTACCACAGTGCAATAGAAAACATTGGAATTTTTTTTAACGGACATGGTTTACTAATAAACTCATTCTAGCGGCTTGGTTTTGCCAGAATGAACAACATTCTGAACAAGTGTAACGTATAAATCCCAAAGTATTACGCAGATGTTTTCTATTATTTGAGCAGAAATGTAATAAAATATTCTCTTTCTATTGCCAGCAAGAAAGGAATATCTTTATGAACACATGCACAAATATATGTATTTGATAAATCACAGGGCTAGATCCCATTACACGTCTTCAATATACAATTTCCAAAAGGAGGATAACTTGTTTCCCCAAATTTAACGTCCAAGTCTTCAACATAGAAGCAGATATATATATTATATAACTTATTGGGCTGTACTGTAAACTGAAATCATACATATGTCACTATTTCCTGCATGGTGAGTGGTTCGCAGGGATAGTGTGTACATCAATAATCCTGATTTTAAAAGGCGCATTATATTGAAAAATGATCTATTCCGGATCTATAGGTAATATTTTGCTAAATAAAACTTGGGGATGTCAAGGTAAGGTGTACCTTGTTCAACTGTCAGCCCTAGCTTGTTCAGCACTAGGGTGCACATTTGTGGGTGTTCCTTAACCTTACAGTTGGATCAAGTGCTGAATGATGGGAGAGGGCAATGGGGGGGGGGGGGGGGGGGTTAACGTCGGCAAGACTTAAAGAGCTGTAGCCGCATGAGGACAACATCAGAGGGTCCCTCTTATGAGGCAGCGGTCTAAGATAGCTGGACAAAAGCCGTTGATGCACCGTTCTGTCCCTGTACTAATACAATCTTTTATGTCATATGTGTAAGCAATGAGCATAGGCACACTGAGGGGGAGGGGTTTCCTAGTGCCTGGAAACCCCCCTCCAAGCCTGGGACAGTGTATAATTGAGGTGACTGGACCCTGTCCCCGCTTCACACGGCTCTGCTTGAAAAGGGAGAACTGAATGCACCTAACAGTAGTGCACGCAGCATTGCCCATGTATATTATGGGGATAGGAAGAGTTGGAGAGCAGCCAAACACTGTCTAATATTATAGCTACGCCCCCATGCATGCTGGTCATGACCACTGGCGGCGCGGTGTAGAAACCCCCCCCCCCCTCCCCTCTACAAATCCTGCGTTTGCCCCTGATGAGAGGGATCTTTCCATTGATGCTCCTGGGTAAATACAATCCTGGCCAGCAAAATATCCTAATTTTTTTAATAGATGTAATTAAAGAGACGGGCAATTGTGCTTTCTATTACCCCTTATGTCCATGTACATATTCCATAACTTGTCTTAATAATCTAGATATTCTGTTACAGTACACGCTGAGGATGATCCATCATTATACCTTAGTCATACAGTTAAAATATCAGCTATTATTTATGTTAATACATGGAAACTAGGTAGCCTATTAGGACTTGTATCTCCTGCATGAATTTTAAAAACAAAATCTATAGCATACTATAGCAACAACAAACCCTACTCGCATCTGTCCTTTAACATTCACATTCAGGAAAAAGACCACACAAAACACAGGCTCTGCCTTAGTTATTCCCTGACAATACGTTATCATACATCCCTAACATAATAGTACAGTCATCGTTTTTCTACAAGACAGTATTCAACACTCTTCACTTGCACTCAATAAAAACAAGATCTTCCTGAATTTAATAAAAGCATCCAAACTCAACATATCATCTTACACTTAGGACCAGATTATTAATTTGTTGTGTTCTCAATACGAAAATTATTAAACTTTGTCTGCATTCCCAGAGTATCACATCTGTGTATTGTTTACTTGTGACCTTTGAAAAAAAATGCACAATATATTTATTGATTTATTTATCAGCGCTACGGTTTAAAGAGTCAAATCGAAGCTGACCATCTAGACAGAAAAGGTCACCATTTATTTTTCCATGTATTGTTGAAGATAATAATGATTAGAGGTCTGCGCTAAGAATGTACACGTGCTGTTTACTTGGTAATTAAAATTAAGTGACGAGCAGTTGTCAAGACACTAGATGGCACTAGAGAGGTGACGTGGACTAATAGAGACAGACAGCAATGTCACCAACTATATGTTGTTTAAAGTTGACTCAATCAGAACACAAACAAAATATTTATATTGCTAGTCTAAAGGCCCACGGATTAAAAAAAAATAAAAAAAATATTTTGCTGTTTAGTATAGGTTTAATACATATTTAAATACACGTGTATCATAAGTAGTTATCCAATGTTACAATTCATTATTTTTCACCTATTATTTTCTTTTCACATCTAAATAGAAAGTTGCAGAGTGAAATTGAACTTTTCAGAAGATTTTGAACACTATGTATTGTGTAGCTGACAATAAATATTTGTATTGTTTTTAAATATAGTGTTTACAATACATGCAAAAATAGTATAAACGAATTGTCAGAATAGTAAATGAACCTTGAACGCTTGTCGAAATACAATGTTTTGAATTGAAAATAGGTTTATAAAGAGCTAATGATTGGGACAACATTGCAAGAATACATATGCATCGTTCAATCTACCAGTTTCTTTTACCATAAACAGGACAATCATAAAGTGTTCTCTATACACAATAGCAATGTCACAGCTAACAGAAAAAAATAGGATTATTAGAAGAAATTTATTATATAAGAAGTCACTTATACACGAGTTTTCCTACTGAACACAGGGAAGTGATGACAATAAAAATCAGATTATAAGAAATTATGTCAGAACACTCAGTTTATGTAGCTATCATTTGCAGGATATGCAAGTTAATTATAAATAATAATAATAATAATAATAATAATAATAATAATAATAATAATAATAATAATAATAATAATAATAAAATAATAATAATTATTAAAAAAAAAGCCAAGATCTTGCCTTTTTTGTGTGTTTAACAAATAGCTAAAAAATAAATGATCCTTTACAAATACAAGGACACACAAATAACCACTGTAAAACAAATTCTTATCTTTTTATTTTTAAAACTGGAGATTAGGTTCATGTAAATTTGACAATATTTGTTTTAACATTTTCTCCCCTGATTAAATGTTTTTTTGTTTTGTTTTCTTTAAAACATTTCCATCCACACGTTTTTCCAGCCAGCTAAAGACATCCATAACTACAGGCTGCTGCATATTAAATATTTAATGTTATTAAATACAATAAAAGTGGAAATTTCAGCAACAAGTGCAACATTAAATTAACTTAGCACCTAAGCTCAGTAAATGAAAGAAAAGGTTTCTCGATGGCAAAGCTTTGCACACAAGATTACCTCCACTATACTGTGTCTTTAATACACTAAGGGGTCCACTAAAATGACAGTCCACTAGCAACTAACAGCTTCTCAGTTGACAACAGTAGGGAATCAAATATATTTTATTATTTGGGAACTCCATATATAGTGAAAGCCAGACTTGAATTTGTCACGGATCCAAGAACCACACCTCCCCTGGGAGTTAATTATTTTCTTAAAATGCAACTTGTACTGTTAGTTTAAAACATTCCAACTGTGTTCACACTCTTTAAATCTTCAGTAAACCTTAGAGTTTAAATCACTTGCAGATAAGAATAATTCTATTAGAAAGGGGGGGGGGATGTAAGCGGTGAGGCAAATCGAGTGGAATAAAAAAGGGGTATTCAGGGAAGTAGCTATGGCCCGTCTGCTAACATCTCACCTTTATAACTTGGCAGTCATTATATACAGCCAGCTTGTTTTACTGGCCCTGGCATCGGCTCCTATAAAGTAAATAAATGCGATATTTTATGCACCGTAGGAAAGTTTGCCCTTCTATTTTTGGACTCCGTTGGTAAACAGTCGGGGGAACAGGTTCAGAAATAAGACTATAGGAAAAGCAAAGGGAAGAGGTCAGCCAGCTGACTTTTGCTGAACTGCGTCGGGCCGGGGGAGGTGGAGATGTTATGAATGAATTTGGGTTTTTCTGCTGAACAGAGCTGTGGTTTCCATAGGATATCGTGCCGGATTTTAATTTAAAGGGGTTCTCTGCTTAAAACAATAAAATTATATTGGTCCCCTAGTAGGGAACCTCACCGTAAGCTGTACCTGTGGTCTGAACCGCTAGCTGTTCAAACTGTTATGATTGGGTTGTGTAGTGTATGTGATAGCTGATTGGCTGCAGCTCCTGTCCAATCGGGTGCTACATAGGATACACCTCTCAACTGTACCGTTAGGATATTTACACTAATGTATCTACACAGCCCTCCCGATACCTCTGGTCCGGCGGCTTCGCACAGGTAATAGTGGAGATCTTGGGGAGCTAAATCTATCAGAGCACTGCATAGCAAGAGGATTTGCTCAATAGTGCTTATATAGGACTCCTATGGCTGCTTATTATTTAAATTAAGTTATAACTTGGATTCTGCAGCCACTGGAAATCAGTTGAATGAATTTGGTAAGGTACTTGCGCTGGTAAGCATGTAGTTCGTACCTTAAATTGGTGGAGGTCTCTGCAATATTTTGCTACGGGACAGTATATCTTCAAGCTATGGCTCTGACTTTGGAATTATTGTTAAAACTATTAGAAATTACCAAACATTTCCTTTAACATCCACCAGTTGTTTACACCGAGCAGTAGAAGAGCTGAATCAATACTCAGGCCTATCAATTCACTAGAAATGATTGACCTCACTGGATATGAGCCCACAGAATGACAGCCTCTAGGAGAATTCCTTTACAAACCCCAAACAGCCATTCTGCAATCAAAAAGCAGTTTTGGATCTGCTGTGCATCTCAATTTGTACAAGTGCACAGTGACTCAGTGGTTAGCACTTCTGTCTCACAGCACGGGGGTCATGAGTTCAATTCCTGACCATGGCCTTATCTGTGTGGAGTTTGTATGTTCTCCCCATGTTTGCGTGGGTTTCCTCCGGGTGCTCCGGTTTCCTCCCACACGCCAAAAACATACTGGTAGGTTAATTGGCTATTAAATTGACATTAGTCTCTCTCGGTCTGTATGTGTGTATGTTAGGAAATTTAGACTGTAAGCTCCAATGGGGCAGAGACTTATGTAGGAGAGTTCTTTGTACAGCGCTGCGGAATTAGTGGCGCTATATAAATAGCGGATGCTGAAGTGCATCTAAAATTTCAGAGGTCCAAGAAGCAAAATTGCCATATCTTGGGAGGAGCAGCACTTAGCACAGGCTAAGGGGTGGAGAGGTGTGGAGCTAGGAAGGATCCCCGACTGAAGTATGACGGACTCTTGCAGAAATTAGATTTCTTTAGCACAGCCTTGTCACATAGAGGGATGAACATTTCTACACTGCAAAGATACTTTAGTTTAGTTGGTTTAATTTTATTTATTTTTTTTAGGCCCACACACTACATAGACGGCCGAGAAGCTGACAGACTATCCTACCCGGCCACTCCAACTGTGCTTAAAACACAATCTGTGCAGCCAATCAGCACCCTCTACCTTTTACTCAGCCAATAGAAGCAGCCATGCAGTGTCCGTTCAACATAGCTGCTAGGTATGACCGTGTCATAAGCAGTAGCAATCTGATTGGTGGATGGCACTTGTCATTCACCAATCTCCACACTCTGATTGGTGAATGTCTAGAACTATCCACCAATCAGAGTGAAGAGATGGGGGTGGGGGCTAGACTGCCCACCCACAAGCAAAGTCTACTGTATGTACTTGACAGATCCACTTTATATATTCCTATGCTAAATCTGCAAACCAATGAATAGTTAATAAACTTTGTCTGCTTCAAAATAAACTTCTGGTATGATCGTCTGTAGGAGCCGTAAACACTTTCCCCAGGTGCACTGTATTTATACATTTCAACACAGCAAAAAATAACTTTGACAACCTTAATGAGGAAGGGCTTTAAATAATCAATCTCCTTATACAAAAACTCTGCACGTGGAATGAGAAAAAAAAAAAAAAAATGAAATAAGAAGGAAATATATTTTTCAGGAAACGTTTGTGATTTTCTGTAGCAGCACCGAGGGAGGCGATATAATGAATTCAAACGCTCTCAACAAACCAGCACAACAATATATTTTTTTTGAATCCCGTGGCCACAGAAAATGCACACCACGCTTTGTGCAATTAGAGAACATCTCCCTGTAGATTAGCGGGGCCTTTGTTATTCTGCTCAAGGTCTTTGCTACTTTCTGCTACTTAAAGGTTGCAAAAAAACCAAAAAAACACAATCTATCTTGATAAACAAAAATAACTATTAATATCTACTACTTAATATTGTGCAGTAGTCGGTACACAGAAGACTCAGCAGGGCACTTTCTAGAAAGTTTAATTAGGCATTGTCGAGGGCAAAGAAATTTGCTTTACTGCACTTTGAAATGCCAACGGTCAGGACAAAATGGAGACTTAACCATTGCTCCGTTATTAGAATTTATGTCAGGAAACAGAACCAATAAGTTTCAGGGCATATTATAAAACATTTTTTTGTAATTTTCTTATTTATTTTATATGCAACTGTACTGATACTGGGTAGCAGAGTGTGTGTTGGGGCACATATGGTCTGCAACATAAACAAGTTGGATGCATGAGCCATGTTTAAAATAGGGGTGCATTTGACACCACAATCGTCCTGCATAAGTGTGACAGCAACCTCCTATAATTCACTCAATGTGCTGCTGAGGACCCTGCTCCTTCCACTATATAACTCTCAGTCTGTGGCTTCCTACTGCCTCCATTCCCCTCCTCACATCATGTCACTGCCCCTGTCACATAAAGACCTGTCCTCACTAACACATCACTCATCTCCTGATATACTCTGTGCTGCTGGGGACCCTGCTCCTTCCACTATATAACTCTCAGTCTGTGGCTTCCTGCTGCCTCCATTCCCCTCCTCACATCATGTCACTGCCCCTGACACATGCAGCCCTGTCCCCACTAACACATCACTCATCTCCTGATATACTCTGTGCTGCTGGGGGACTCTGCTCCTTCCACTATATAACTCTCAGTCTGTGGCTTCCTCACATCATGTCACTGCCCCTGTCACATGCAGCCCTGTCCCCACTAACACATCACTCATCTCCTGATATACTCTGTGCTGCTGGGGGACCCTGCTCCTTCCACTATATAACTCTCAGTCTGTGGCTTCCTGCTGCCTCCATTCCCCTCCTCACATCATGTCACTGCCCCTGTCACATGCAGCCCTGTCCTCACTAACACATCACTCATCTCCTGATATACTCTGTGCTGCTGGGGGACCCTGCTCCTTCCACTATATAACTCTCAGTCTGTGGCTTCCTGCTGCCTCCATTCCCCTCCTCACATCATGTCACTGCCCCTGTCACATGCAGCCCTGTCCCCACTAACACAATCGCACTAGTGGACAGGTCACTGCCTCCAACATAATCAGCTCATCTCCTCCTGCTGTGACCATTCTAATGATCTGATTGGCTACAGGTTGCTCTAGACCCGCCCACTTCTAAACATATCGGATGATCAGGAGAGGACGATCGCTACCATAAGGTGCTCAGACCCCAGTCAAACTAGGGACCAGTTATGTGAATATTTACTAGTATGAAGCTTGAGCTTTCAGAAGCAGTTTGTTCAAAAGTTATTACTCTGCGATGTCAAGCAAATATTTTACCATCTCCGCTGAGGTTTTGTCTCCATCCATTCATCCTGTTAACATTAGAATTTACAATACCCCAAAACGGAGGAGAGGCTGAAATATAGATTGTAAGACCAACACTGTTACTTTGCATCTGCAACAATATTGGGAGGTGACCCCTGTAACCACGAAGTGTCTGGTTTACAGTTCAATGTAAAGTTGCAAGTTTTACCTACTGCAAAATGTACATTGTCGCGGCCGTATCTTAAGATATTTGCAATTTTAAATCTAGCATTCAGGCCAATGACACGTGCAAAGATACGCCTCACTGCTTTATTGTTTCTATAAGCACAATTGGGTATTGTTGTCTGCTTTGTAGATATCATAGTGCATACTTTCTTCCCAAAGAATATACCCAATTCCCCAAAATACATAACCACTTCCCAAGGTACATACCCTCTTCTTGAAGCTGCCCCTGTAAACGGGGGATGCTTATATTTTGGTAGATTTGTGCATCCGCCTTAAAATGTACATGGTCGAAACAGTAAAAAAATGTCACCTAAATACAGCCTACAACTACAGAATTATCACCCTTCATTATTTTTAATGTTTATATTTTTCTTAGTTATAACTTATAATATTAAAGAGATTGGGTGGAAATTGGGACTATCCTTTCGGTACGTGTCCATATTGCACATTTGAGCGTTTTTTATTGTATAAGTTTTACAGCACATACAAAGGTGTATTAAAGAATAATGTTCTCCTGGACGGGGCTAACGGAGTCCATGTGAAAGTAAAGGACAAAGACGGATCTCTGGCACCGTTGGAAAAATCAATTCCTTTTTAGGGAAAAAATTGCTGTGCTCCCTACCAAATATCACCATAAACATTTGTCCCCCACCCCTTGCCGCTCAAGTTTAGCATGTGTATGTATAATTCGGCACATACACTCACCCAGTTATTCAGCAGAGAGCACCCCCATCCTTTCATCCGAAGAGACTAAATTGGAATCCTTCCTGACATTGCCATTTTCACAAGTAAAATCTATAGCATTGCTCAAAACCAATCACATGTGCCAAAAAACATCCGTAAATGGCATTATGCAATGTGGAAACCGTACTTTGCTCATTTTTGGATTGGCTGGATGAATATTTTCATATTCGTCCAGATCACCAAAAATTCTGCCAACTGCCCAGTTAATAGTAAATCGTCGGGACAAAGATTGGACATACATTTTCTCAGATGGCATCACAGCTTTATAAAAGGATGATAAACCTATTAATGTAAACAAGCCACTATAAAACATGCTACATAGCCATAGTATTTGTAATTATTATTATTATTATTATTATTATTATCTTTAACTTATAAGGCGCCACAAAGGGTCCGCAGCATTGTGTCAGCGCCCAAGAGACAACATGAAACAGAAATAACAAAAATATATACAAACACGGTAACAAGTACATCAGATTATTCTTGGGACAGATAGTGAAAGTGATGGCGGAAAACAGAAGTAGGCCGAAGCTTAAGAAAACATGGCTAGGGAAGCAGGCCAAGAGGTACAGAGGGTGATGGAATAGTAGACAGAGCACACAAGGAAAGAAGGCCCTGCTCATGAGCGCTTACATCCTAAAGGAAAGGGGGAGACACAAATAGGGTGGTACTAACTGGGGGAGAGAGTTAGGACAAGGGAGTTAGGAGGAGGACTGATAGACCTGAATAAAGACATGAGTCTTAAGGGCAGGCTTGTAGCCTTTGAGAGTAGTAAACTGATGGAACGTGGAAGATCGTTCCACAGCTGGGGAGCAGCCCGGGTGAAGTCCTGAAGACTAGAGTGAGCGGAGGTGATCAGTGAAGCAGTGAGGCGGCGGTCACAGGCAGAGCGGAGGGGGCGGCTAGGAGTGTAGGTAGAGATGAGTTTGTAGATGTTTTGAGGGGAGGATTTATTAAGAGCTTTAAAGGTGATAAAGGTTGTTGAAATGTTTTACATAGGTGCTAGCTTGCACTAATACAAAGGTTCCATAGCATTTAGGAATTCCGGTGGACTGATCAATGTGGTTTACAAAGATCTTTAGAGCGTGTTGGCCACTTTCCCTGCGCCAGTGGTCTATTAGCTCTAAGCTGCGGAATTAGTGGCGCTATATAAATAAATGGTGATGATGATGATTCATATCTCAATAAACATAGCACGACCCGCACTGTAAGCAGGGCCCATATGAGTAACTTGCGACAGTACACAGGGGCTTTCAAAGTGAACTTGAACGGAATTTGGAAGAAGAGTGAATGGACAACAAGTACGGGGAAAAGCACCTACAGATAATCACAATAATTCAGCATTTGATGTGATTGACTTTGGTCAGTTTGGAGACGGAGCTTTCAAATATTTTATACATCGAACTGCAGAAGGTTCATTTAAAAAGGAGAATATTTGAATAAGTGGAAATGTGAAAACTAGTTTAAAAAATGTTTCAACAACAAAACATAATGGTAACAAAAAGGACACCATACAAATGTACCGCCCTGAAAGTGTCTTTAAATGTATCCTCTGGACTAGTAAGGACTATTTTCATTTTGAATCCTCATTCACAGAGCCGTAACTTAGAATTCTAGCTCCTGGGGCGAGAAAGACAAATGCCGAGCCCCCTAACCCTCAATTTTAACCAAATAAACCTAAATATTCCTAAACTGCGCCCCCCCTCCCTCAGTGTTGCGCCCTGGGCGGTCGCCCCTATCGCCCAGCCCTAGTTACGGCCCTGCTCATTCACTCAGAGTGAAGGCCCAGCTTTCGGAGGACTGATGATCGGCTGTGGAACAGTCTACTTCTCAAAGCAAAGCTCAAGAGCGGGTGAACGTAAGAAAAGACGACAGGCCGTATAACACGGGGTTCTGGAACATGTAAAGCCAATGGACAATGTTAGATGAAGGTCAATCTATATTGCCATCAAGGATTATGAACGATAGACTACAAGGCAGTCAAGATCGGACGAAGGGCCAGACGAAACAAAGTCAAACACGGAATCACAAGTAAGTTCCTTGTGACTAGGTATTAACCATTACAATCACAAACATGCTTACGTAAAACTGCGACAGAAGTTTTGAAAGATCATAGACGGGTGCCAGGAACTGGGAGCTCTGTACGAGAAGGCAGAAAAGCCAAATCCCTTATTGAAATTAGAAACCATTATTCGGCGCACATTAGCACCTCAGGACCAGCGCGGTGCACACACCAAGCAGAACTGCAAGCGGCTTAACATGTACTTTGACAGCACTGTTACAGAGCTTAGGAAACATCATATGGACACAATAAAGATTTGCTTTTGTAGAAATTGAAAGCAAAACATTCTGAAAAACAGACAAAACAATGTCAAGAGACGTTCTGAAAAAGTAATAGCCTCCTACTAGCAAAAATAAACATTATATTAACTCTCCGACAAGTAACAGGCCGAATGAATATTCACTTTATACGAATGCTGCAACATTGGTCTGGGTTTGATTAATGCTACGAATCCAGATGACGCACTGTAAGATCATGCTTAGTAAGTACTCCCTTGTAAACACTTATTGTGTTCCCACTATGTATTGAATAATATAAGGCAGTAAAAATATTAAAACATGCTTCTTACTTATTCCGTGCTTATTGAATTAACGTCTGTTGACATTTTCCAGATCAGCGGCTTTGTTGTGCTGACAAATACACAGGTCTCTATTGACCAAGGTGTCAACACAGCAAAATTGCAACACGTCTACTCAAAGACAGGTCATATAACATTATTGTCTGAATGGGAGAGGCATCTTTTCTATACTGTATAACCTTATAGCTAGTTTCCAAGTAGGGTAAATAAAATAAATCACCTTACCCACCACTCCCTTTACCTGTCTCGGTTCCACACGAGGATCAGGGTTTTACGATGCAAATCCTAGGGTTCTTACAGTTTAGCGCTACTCCAGCAGAGCGTGGAGCCCAACGAGGAGACGGTGTTCACCAGGAACCGCCGCAAAGCACTATGGTCTTAGCTGCCTCTGGCTCGCAGATCGCGGCCCCTGCTAGAGTACTGAGCTAGACCCTTTGGGGAGGTCAGGAGATAAGGAACAGTCAGCTGCGGTGAAGAATAGATGAAAAATACAGGAACAGCCGATGGAGCGACAGCTCAGTAGACAAGTAGAAAGATATGCAGGTACTTGGATGGAGCGTCAGCTGTGTAGACAAGTAGATAGATCTGCAGGTACTTGGATGGAATGTCAGCTCTGTAGACAAGTAGATAGATCTGCAGGTACTTGGATGGAACGTCAGCTCTGTAGACAAGTAGATAGATCTGCAGGTACTTGGATGGAGCGTCAGCTCTTGAGACAAGTAGATATGTTGTAGCTACAGCTAGCACCAAAAGGTAACGAAAGGAACAGGCACCGGATGTTCAGAGGAGGTGCGTTTTATATTTGGTGGCAAAATAGCCTCGCCAATAGGAATGCGGCAAGAGGTTTTATATGCCGCAGGGCTGCGCATGCGCAGACCCGAAACCAAGATGGTGGCGCCCAGAACGGAGCGGACTGCCGGAGGAAGGTAATTTTGCCATGGGGGACAAGTGGGCTGCCCGATCACCCGGCGAGTGACATTACCAAAGTTGAGGATTATGTATTTCTGTGCAAGAAGTGGGGGGTTGTTGGGAAATTGTGCAAGTAAAGGAGAGATACAGCCACCCTACCAGATCCCATCTCGCTTTCTTGAAAAGAGAGCCGGACCTTGACACACCCTGCCCTTTGGACCTCTCCTCCAGGATATCCCAGATTGGAGAGCCAACAAGTAGGCAAGTATGGAATAAACAGTCTACTGGCAGCATGGTGATGATGTCATGGGAGAGAGGGAAAAACTGCAATACCCGATGGGAGTTGTAGTTTTCTGCCACAAGCATTAAACACGGACCTGTGACGTCAGTGTAGGCCATCTTTCCCTCACCAGAACTGTATTTTAAACATTTAGAAATCCTGAAAACGGCTACTGGGTTTCACAGAAGCAAAAGGCAATCTGTGTTTTTGGTAATATTAGCATTATTATAGCTCTTTATTAAGGATGGAATTAGTCTTTAAGAGGCTCCCAAGAAATTTAGTGTTGAACCATTTTTTCTTGCGATTAAAGACACTGTGTTTGGTTTTTTTGTCTTTTTTTAAATTCCAACCATTTAGACACGTTGCAGCACCGAACGAAACACAGTAGTTAAAGCATAATGTTTGTATTAGAAATGGATGAAGAACTGTAAGCGTACACAATATGTCGCTAACGCACTTTGATCCATTATCCAGACATTCTGTGCGATCCTGAACAATGGATTGTTTTTGCTGCGAGAACAAGAGCGCTCGGTCTTTTATTTATACTATCTCGGAGATACGTCGAGATAATTTGAGTGTGACCGTTTCATCAAACGTTCCAATTGTAACGATTCGCTGCCAACTTTTGATGTGGTGGAGAAATAGAAGAAAACAACTCCATAAAAATCAATGGGTGGTTCTTATTAAGAGATTCTACCAAACAAAAAATGCAGACCACAAGCTGAAATATTGCTAAATACTTCAGTTTGAATGCAAAAAAGTGTTGATAAATGATCATTTATGGAGAAAAGAAACATTAAAGCAGAACGTTTCGGTTTTGAAATAGCCTGACTGTATATGACCCTAGTACGTGGCATGCATGGGGGCGTGGCCATAATTTTAGACAGTGCTTGGCTGCTCTCCAGCTCTTTCTATCCCTATAATATACATGGGCAATGCTGCGTAGACTACTGTTAGGTGCAGCAAGCTCTCTCTTTTCGAGCAGAGCTGTGTGAAGCAGGGATAGGGTCCAGCTACCTCATTTATACAGTGCCCCAGGCTTGGAGGGGGGTTTCCAGGCACTAGGAACCCCCCCCCCCAGGTTTGCCTATGGCACCAGGAGTGGCAGAAACCAGGTTACCAATTTGCACCATGGCTGAATCTTGCTCCCGTCCCCGTCTGTCCATCTGTTGGTCAAAACTTCTGCAAAGTTATTGCTAATCGCCAGACTAGAAGGGGGGACACTTCCTCTACATCTCAGCACCTCTACTTGTGCTTCGATGCAATAACTGAGCTTGTGATTGGGGAAAAACTGCTTTTCTGCAGTCAATGTTTCTGTGCAGTGACCAACGGAGAGCGAGAGGAGAGACTCTTGGGGGGGGGGGGGGTTGGTTGAGTGAACAACTAAAAATAATGGTTCTATCTATGTTCTTTTCTCTGGATGAATTAAAGCAGTTCTTTAGTCACATAACATCCGGGAATGATAATGGAGCTGACCCGAGGCATAAAGTAAAGGCTATGATAATCCAAGAGTAAAGAGCAAGGATGCATTAATATATTATAGACCAGAGGCAAAGATTCCATTAATCCCCCTCCCCAACCCTCAACCAAAAATGTGTCGTAGCTTTCTAAAATATGTAATTTGGTTTTATTATTTGATCCATAAAATCTTATGATCACCTAGGTCATGCAATTAGCTTGAAAGAAAAGATTCCCTTCCCCTTCAAAAAATGAGCATTCTCTGGTCTTGGTAGGATACCGGAAGGCTGATACAGAAGTCTTTAAGGTCTTTGCTCTCCAGACTGGGTAGTGTAATGGTGATTCCTGGGCCTTGGTGTGTCCAGGAAAATGTCCTCTTAATAAAAAAGGACCTTGGCTAAGAGGGGTAGTGTCAGTAGTTTACTAGTGTTTCAACTCAAACTTGATCTACCCACTCCTGAAGTCTTTGTAGAAGGGTCCCAAACAATAATTGTTATATTTATCACCATTAACATTCTGGTAGGAGGGGGGGGGGGAATGATTTGTAAAGATTCAGCTGATGTAGGAAATATTTAAAAAAACAAAAAAAACATACAAAGCTTAACCTAGGATAAGGCAACTAGATTATTATCTTTTAATGGACCGATAAATGTTGATTGTCTAGTTCTCTCCTCGCTGCCATAAAATACCTAACCTTGCTCACTCTCCTCCTGTTGTACACAGCTAAAATGGGAAATCCTGAGGAGGAAAGACGGCTACAGTAAGAGGGAGCCCGTCATTGGATGATCAGACGAATGAATGTCTCAAGTCACTTAAGCACTGCAGGATCGTCCAATGTAAATAATGGGCTCCCTCTTATCATAGTGAGTTCTCAACAGGGCTTCTCACTAAGCTCTGCACAGTTGATGGATAGAGGGGAAGGGTAGACGTGTAAGTAATCTATGTCTAAGGGTTGGAGAAGGAACAAAAATTATATATATATATATATATATATATATATATATATATATATATATATATATATATATATATATATATATATATATATATATATATATATATATATATGCAAAACGCATTTCTTTAGATTATCATCGGTCTTGCCCCTGTAAGGCAGTGGATCGGTGCAGAGTCACTGAGGGACTCACACAGAAACGGACACTAGGGGGGTAAATGTTCCAGGCTGAGAGTTTTCCGGTGGGTTTGAAAAACCAGATTCTAGCTATCATTTATTTAGTACATTCTACAAAATGACAGCTAGAATCCGATTGGTTGCTATAGGCAACATCTCCACTTTTCAAACCCGCCGGGAAACTCTCACCTTGATACATTAACCCCTAGATGTCAGGAAGTTGAAAAAACAAAAAACAAAAAAAAAAAGAGTCACTTCCCAGTGAATCAAGTAAGCGGCTCCACTGAGTGATGGAAGCCGCACATCGACCATGTTGTATCTTCTTAGCATTACAAAGCAAAATCGTTTGATAATTCTAATGGTTACTAAGCACCCTTGTTTTTCTCACCAATAAAATGTACAGCATCCTTTGTATTTTTTTAAAAAAATTTTGTATACAAATCATTTTTTTACCAATTCATTTAAATGGCGCCCATGGTCTTCAAAAAAAAAATGGAAGAAGATATTTTGTTGGCTGAAACAATATTCGTGAGAATGTAAACTATCCTATTACAAGGAATCCGTGATGTCAATGAGTCACTTCAAGGGAGTACATAATGGGCAATTTGATGGGTTGAACCAATAGCATCTACTTATCCGGAACATCAGTGATATCATTGGACGAATTCACATCATACCAACAACCAATCCCATTTTAGGTAGAGCAGTCTCTACTTCCATTGCTCAGAAGGGGTGGAGCCTTGTGATTTAGTCATGGAGGCATGGCATGGTCCACGTGGTTCAGACACTTTAAAAAGTCCAAATTTCTAAAATCAGGAATGTTGGGAGGGTATTTCTTAAGTCAATTAAATTTCTGCCTTTCCTGCATGTAGGAAATTGTAGATGTACAACATTGGGATCTCTGAGAAATTATATGCAGGAAACGAACTTTATAGAATTGCAGGTGTTCAGGAGTGGATCAAAATAAATCCAAATTTTATGTCAAATGCCCACCGTAAAAAGAAATAATATGCATCTGTCAATTGGTAGCTGGAAATTGTTAGTGTTCTGCAGATAGGGAGATTAGCAAACTAATAATCTGTATAAAAAAAAAAAAAAAAATTCTGTTAATATAAATTTATGTCACCGTTTTCCATTCTCATAAGAAAAGACCGTTCTTGCACCTCTGGGGGAGCTAAATCCCTGCCGTGAAAATAACACATTGCAATAGTTATGTCAGCCTACACGATACCTATTTTATGAAGAGTTGGCAATGGTTAGTGAAAGCCGAATACTGTATGGATTTTCCATTAATCTGTTATGCTACATGCTGAGTCCTTGAGTAAAGATTCTATCTTCTTAGTTTGTGAAATGCTGAGACGTGTCCCTGTAGTATTACTGATACACTAAAACACAAATACACCTTTCAAACACCACAGGATCCTGCTAGACACTCTGTTCCCACCCTCGTTATTATTTGATAAGAACGCTTCAATGATGTCATTGCTTCCTAGGAAATTGATAGGCTGAATGTTGGCTCCACCCACAAAATATCTGCCTCACATTTTGTAGACAACAAGAACAGTTCCATTGTGATCTGGTACCAGGTTTGCAAACTGCATCAGTTCATTGTTTCTCCAAATTCTAAAATCCAACTAAATCTAGGCAATGTTACTATAGTACATATGTGATATTAATGTATTATTTTGTACACTATAAACAGTGCTTAGTGATGTCTTAATACCGATACTCAGTAATATCATCACTACCAGTACACCATGGGCTTGATTCATTAAAGCACACATCCTGAGCGCTACGTGCGTTTGTTTGCAAAACACACGTAAATGGTCTCTGCGTACTCCTAAATTCAGGAAGGAGCAGGATATGAAGATACGTGCGCTGATGAATTTGGGTGTAAAGCTGGGTACACACTACACTGTTTTCGTCCAATAATCGGCTCAAACAGCCGACATACGACCGCTTGTTGAAAAGTCGTGTCAGTGTGTGCAGTGACACGATGGTCGAAAGTCTGCCCAAATGGACGATTGTTGCCTCATTTGGTTGGTCGTACCGTTTAATATTTTCGTTTCAATCTCGTTTCCGCTGTGTAGTGTGTATAAACTTCGGACCGATCCACAACAGTGAGTACGAAATTACAGTCATTGCTCACAACAACAAGGCTGTAAAAAGTCGCTAAAGGGACGTCCGCTCTTCCCTTTATCGTCCTAAACAAGTGTGTATGCAGTCCATGGACCGAGCGATCGGACCATCGATCGCATGTAAAATCGCTCGGCATATAAAGTTGGTCGAAATTTCTGTAGTGTGTACCCAGCTTTAGTCTGCTCTAGACAAGACTCTGCAGGATACAGCCAATGCCTATGCAAAATATACATTTGCAAAGGAGCGCACAGAAAAAAACAAAAAACAACTATTGAATTAATGTCACCTGTTAATAATATAAGCATTAATGACTAAACAGTTACAAACCCCACAAAAATCCCCCCCCCATGAAATACATTTATTACGATGTCTTTAATGTCTACTAAATAAAATACATTTTTACAGCTGCTCCTGATTACAAACACATGTTATAGCATGCATTTTAGACGGTCATCAGCACTTAGACTAGCCCTGTAGCTGGAGCGAGAGATACGGCAGAACAACAAGTAACCTTGATTCGATGAGCTCAAGTTTGGCAAGTCCTTACTGTACATTGACTACAGGCGAACTCTCCATCCGGGCCCTGCTCCCTTCCAAAAATTGTAGGCTGTAGTAAAAGTGTCCTTTTTATACACAGATAAAGTGAACATTGCTGTATTTAGTTGTGTAAGGCCCAACTCTGCGCAGAGGGATAGTGTGGATGATATGCACAAAATCAACAGATACGTGTCTTCAAGAATTAGGCCTCATGTGTTTTACAAGAAATACAATATACTATACTGCCCTTATCCACCAAAACCACGTCACTGTCCACACGTTTCACTGCCATATCCGCCCAAATAATGCCACTTTCGGATGAGGCTTAAACACCTTTTCTCTGGTAGGTTCCACCCCTTTGGGTACTGAAAATTGTAACTTTTTCCAGATACAAATTATATTTAAAGACATCTGAAATTACCATGTCTCAGTGACCTTTAATTTAGCCGAGTGTGTGCTCATAATAAAAATATATATATTATATATACACACACATACAAATACATACATAAACACTGCATTTAGAGTGTGTAGTGTCCTATGTCTGTATAGAGTGTAATAGAATTGTATTATGATCATGTCCAGTGGTCAGGTCATGTTGGGGGTGTAGTGTCCTATGTCTGTATACAGTGTAATAGAATTGTATTATGATCATGTCCAGTGGTCAGGTCATGTTGGGGGTGTAGTGTCCTATGTCTGTATAGAGTGTAATAGAATTGTATTATGATCATGTCCAGTGGTCAGGTCATGTTGGGGGTGTAGTGTCCTATGTCTGTATACAGTGTAATAGAATTGTATTATGATCATGTCCAGTGGTCAGGTCATGTTGGGGGTGTAGTGTCCTATGTCTGTATAGTGTGTAATAGAATTGTATTATGATCATGTCCAGTGGTCAGGTCATGTTGGGGGTGTAGTGTCCTATGTTTGTATACAGTGTAATAGAATTGTATTATGATCATGTCCAGTGGTCAGGTCATGTTGGGGGTGTAGTGTCCTATGTCTGTATAGTGTGTAATAGAATTGTATTATGATCATGCCCAGTGGTCAGGTCATGTTGGGGGTGTAGTGTCCTATGTCTGTATAGTGTGTAATAGAATTGTATTATGATCATGTCCAGTGGTCAGGTCATGTTGGGGGTGTAGTGTCCTATGTCTGTATAGAGTGTAATAGAATTGTATTAGGATCATGTCCAGTGGTCAGGTCATGTTGGGGGTGTAGTGTCCTATGTCTGTATAGAGTGTAATAGAATTGTATTATGATCATGTCCAGTGGTCAGGTCATGTTGGGGGTGTAGTGTCCTATGTCTGTATACAGTGTAATAGAATTGTATTATGATCATGTCCAGTGGTCAGGTCATGTTGGGGGTGTAGTGTCCTATGTCTGTATAGAGTGTAATAGAATTGTATTATGATCATGTCCAGTGGTCAGGTCATGTTGGGGGTGTAGTGTCCTATGTCTGTATACAGTGTAATAGAATTGTATTATGATCATGTCCAGTGGTCAGGTCATGTTGGGGGTGTAGTGTCCTATGTCTGTATAGTGTGTAATAGAATTGTATTATGATCATGTCCAGTGGTCAGGTCATGTTGGGGGTGTAGTGTCCTATGTTTGTATACAGTGTAATAGAATTGTATTATGATCATGTCCAGTGGTCAGGTCATGTTGGGGGTGTAGTGTCCTATGTCTGTATAGTGTGTAATAGAATTGTATTATGATCATGCCCAGTGGTCAGGTCATGTTGGGGGTGTAGTGTCCTATGTCTGTATAGAATGTAATAGAATTGTATTATGATCATGTCCAGTGGTCAGGTCATGTTGGGGGTGTAGTGTCCTATGTCTGTATAGTGTGTAATAGAATTGTATTATGATCATGTCCAGTGGTCAGGTCATGTTGGGGGTGTAGTGTCCTATGTCTGTATAGAGTGTAATAGAATTGTATTAGGATCATGTCCAGTGGTCAGGTCATGTTGGGGGTGTAGTGTCCTATGTCTGTATAGAGTGTAATAGAATTGTATTATGATCATGTCCAGTGGTCAGGTCATGTTGGGGGTGTAGTGTCCTATGTCTGTATACAGTGTAATAGAATTGTATTATGATCATGTCCAGTGGTCAGGTCATGTTGGGGGTGTAGTGTCCTATGTCTGTATAGTGTGTAATAGAATTGTATTATGATCATGTCCAGTGGTCAGGTCATGTTGGGGGTGTAGTGTCCTATGTTTGTATACAGTGTAATAGAATTGTATTATGATCATGTCCAGTGGTCAGGTCATGTTGGGGGTGTAGTGTCCTATGTCTGTTTAGTGTGTAATAGAATTGTATTATGATCATGTCCAGTGGTCAGGTCATGTTGGGGGTGTAGTGTCCTATGTCTGTATACAGTGTAATTGAATTGTATTATGATCATGTCCAGTGGTCAGGTCATGTTGGGGGTGTAGTGTCCTATGTCTGTATAGTGTAATAGAATTGTATTATGGATCATGTCCAGAACTTTGTTTATATATTTTTTCTGCAATTTCCCAAGGAAATGATCATTTTTTTATTTTAGAAAAATAAATACGTTAACGTTGTTCCCAACCTGTGTAGATTATAAGTGAAATGATCGTAGTCTGAGCTCTTATCTCTGCAGACAGTCAGCCACAATGACAACTGTAAGTGTACAGAAGGGGGCAGCGAGAGTGCAGCATTGCAGAGCTTCTCTGACGGAGTCCTGCAGCATTATAGTGACAGCAGCATGCTAAAGACTCAATGCTCGGCTGCCAATTTACATATATTGGGAGGAGGTAACAGCGTTACCCCAGCAGGGCTACTGACTAAAGAGGCACAAGGAAGGAGAAGGGACCGGGTAATTCAATTATGTAAGGTAAATGGGGAGATAAAGTATTTCTCACCCTACACAATTTTTTTTTCTTCTATGTTGTAATATTTTTAGTTTATAGATGCAGCTAATACCTTTCTTTTATTTTTGAACAAATATCGCCATAAATCAAAAGTGACAGGTTTGATAGAACTTTAATGTAATAAAAATCATTTTAAAGGGCACCATTCAAGCCTACAGTATTACGGAGGCACTTACAAACCTCTGCCGAAATATAATGACTTATGCCGTTCCATTCATCATATTGTGTTACAGCATTGTTAGGCAGTACTTATTATCTTTTGTTGATTGTATGACCTGTAATCCATCTATACAGAGCTTCCCTGAGCGTAGACCGCTGCATTTTTTGTTTGAGTTCCGTGTCCATTGTTATTTTGTTTCTAACCCCATCCGGGGAACACACAGGCCAAAGGAAGAAAACATCACAATAGTTTTTAAATATCTAGTTCGTAATACACAGGAATCATTTAGTAAACAGAAAACGGCCTCTCGGCGGCACAATACAGCCTTGGACCCGCTGTCCAACTCGATCTATGCAAGTGCACTTCTATCACCGCTGGGGCGCAGAGATCGGCAGAGCAAGATGGTTTGAACATTTAGCGCAAACTCTCCTTCCATTTCTCTTTATGGGGCATATTTAATAAAGCACGATAGTGCTTTTAACAGATAATTAAGGTCCCACAGTGTCCTCCGCAAATTTATTAAGGGGGCATCCCAGCAGATATCATGCCTCTTCGTTTTTGGGAGCAGTCACCATTCAACAGAATGGTGACTGCTCCTGGCCGTAATCTAACAAGTCCCGAAAAAAACATTTTTTTCGGGAACTTGTCATGTTAATGTACCAGCTGCAGCTGGCGTACATGAGGAAATCTAATGCTGTCAGCTCTGCTCCGGATAGTAGTCAAAAACGGTCTGTGGGTGGCCGATGTTTGTCATGGATTAATGCTGAGCCTATGCAATAACAGTGTTACCCGTCCAGCATCTTCAGTGTATGCCCCTTTAGAAGAAATGATTGAAATTCCTATGTTTGGTCCCGCTAATTAATTTACTTCAATTGCCCAAATCATTCACTTGAACCGGTTTTTCTTTTTTGTATGTTTGAATAGTTGCACCAGGTTAAACTTACATTTCTGACACTGTATCCTTTTTTTCACATGTTTACACACTTGCGTGGGAGCATTTGGCACGACTTACACACACTTCCCACATGTTTAAACACAGAGGAACAGCTGGGACGGTAACAATCGCTATTCCAAGCCCTTTATAATATTAATTTCACTAGCAATGCTGAAGACTGCCAGGTTATACTGACATTATATTATATAATATGTAAGCGTGCCCTATTAATATGAGAGTTCTAGAGGATCACAAGCCTATATAGGTTCGATACATTGTATTTGTCATTTTTTAGTGTCAAATATTAATTTATAATGACTTTACTGCCGCCTAGCAATCTCAATCCGTAGGTCGTTATATTTTTACTGATAATTTCTATGAGCACATTTCCAGCATTTTTGCAAATGAAACAATAATTCCTCCCTAAATTGTATTTCCAACAAACACCCTCCTCCTCCCAGCTATCAGAGATGTGGTCCCTGGTAAGGATTTATGCTGGTGCTATAACTGCAGTTATCATTCGCCAGAGGCGGCCTATCTGTGATGTACCGTGGCTCTTACTTGCTGACTTAAAACTCAAGCTTTGGGGGTGTGGCACAGAGATTTGCATCATTTTGGCCCCACCCCCCATGGCTCAATGCCGCGACTTCATCTTCTTGCCACTGGTGCTTGGCCAAAGTAACATGAATTATGATGAATCGCATCATTGAGACCCATGTCCTACCTACCTCACTAGGAAGTAGGCTGGCACTCGAGGAAGTACTCCCCGAAATTCAGGAGTTTCCCTGGACATTCCGGGAGAATAGGTAAGTATGCTACAGCTCTGTCCAGTCCGCACAATCGAGAGTAACACAGCACTATTTGCATGTGACTTATCCCAGGAGAGGAAGAGTTGGAGAACCGGTGGAGGAGCCTTCTCCGAACAGTGGCCTAGTGATTAGCGCTTCTGCCTCACAGCACTGGGGTCATGAGTTCGATTCCCGACCATGGGCTTTTCTGTGTGGAGGTTGTATGTTCTCCCGGTGTGTGCGTGGGTTTCCTCCGGGTGTTCCAGCTTCCTCCCACACTCCAAAAACATACTGGTAGGTTAATTGGCTGCTATCAAAATTGATCTTAGTGCGTGTGTGTGTGTCTGTCTGTGTGTGTTAGGGAATTTAGACTAAGCTCCAATAGGGCAGGGACTGATGTGAATGAGTTCTCTGTACAGCGCTGCGGAATTAGTGGCGCTATATAAATAACTGATTTTGATGATGGAGTCTTTAGCATGCTCCTAAAACAGGGGTCCCTGCGTGTACTCATTTTTTGCTATTGAAATTTCTGTGCTCTCAGAAAATGCACCCCAAAAGCAACAAGCTGGAAAAACTCTTCATGACAGCTTCCTGTAGTCAAAGCCTGAGATTGCAGAATTGCTAAAGTGTGCTTAAAAAAAAATCAAAAAAAAAAATCTGCCTCTAACATGGAGCTTTGTGCAACATTTCTGTTTAGTTCTGCTTTGGATGAATCCAAAATCTGCTGCTGGGATCAGAAGAGGCACACGTTAATGATTTAACGTTTGTGTTTTTTTTCTACGTAACATCTTTATTGTGTACCAAGGAAGCTTCAAACTCGTTTTTTCCCTACTGTGACTAATGTAAGCGGAAGGAATTTTGCTGTCTCTATCATCAACTGAATCACTAGATGTCAATTCTCTTGGTGTGGTTTTCATTAAGACACCAGACAGCTAATCTGATAACAGACACCATTACCTCTCCACTCTATTTTCAACAGTCATGGTTCAAGGAACAAACAACCAGGTACAGGGGGTAAACTAACATGTACCTTTCATTAAGAAGAGCAAAAAAAAAAAAATATCTAATTAAACTACCTAACTTTTTACTGTGTTCATAACAACACTCTATAATAAAACTATACTGCAGAACGTAAAAAACAATAAATTCTAATTTTTTTCCATCTATTTTATTGTTGCTCTGAAAGATTTTTGTAATCTTGTCCACTCCGGCCTAATTTACTGTCAATTTCAGTGTCAAATTGCAGCCCCTTGTTTAGTTAGTGTAACGATATCTCCCGGTATCTGACTTACACAAGAGCCCAACTTAAGTCATTTGACAGGAAAAACAAACAAGGGAAAGAGGGTTTAGCTACATCAAAAAGAAAGTGTGTGTTTATCTACACGGAGATCATCAGACAAGTAGCCGCCTACCGTAGAATAGAAAAGTACTTTTTAAGTCAGATGGAGCTGGAACGACGACGAGCCCGGTTTTTGTGCCATTAGTTGTAACTTAGAACTGTACACGTTTAATGTATATTTATTATCTTTTCAAAACAATTCCGACTGTTTCTTTGTTTGTTCGAAAAGTTGAAGGATGAATAATATGGGTCAAAGATGTTCGGAAATTTCAAACCGATTCGAAATTCGTAGGCATGTCCCCAGTCCGATGGCCATGATCATGTTTGTGGCACAGTTGCCTATAGGCCCAGATTTAAACGTGCTGTTCGATATTTGCGCCTTAGATGTGCCTGGAGACCCCCCTCCCAGCCTGCTTGAGGTGGCTGGTCCCTACCACCGGAACCAGCCGCTTTGCAGCTTGTGTGCAGTTAGAAACTATCAGAAACTACCCTCCCTGGCGTGCGTCCCCGCCCCTTTCTCCCCCCCTGCCGCGTGTCTCCGCCCCTTTCTCCCCCCTGCCGTGTGTCCCCGCCCCTCTCCCCCCCCGCATGTCTCCGCCCCTCTTTCTCCCCCTGCCTGCATGTCTCATGTGTGCAGCTGGAGGACACAAGACACAGCACTAGATGATGAAGGTAAGTGTGCAAGTGTGTCAATGTGTCAATGTGTGTGCGTGTGTGTGTGGGGGGGGTTCTCATGTGCTTTTATTGAAAGTGGGGGGGATTTAATATACAAGTACAATAGTTTAATTGGAAACATAGGCTTGGAGGAGCTTTTAGTCTACATGTGGGGGAGGGGGGAAATGGATTTTAATGTAAGTGTAGGGGGGTATTTTATATGATGTGGATGAGGTGTGAAATATTAATTTAACAGTAGGCTGAGAGTGGGAGCTTTCAATTTATTGGTGGGGTGAAGGTTGGGGATATTTAATTTAACAGTGGGGTTATGCTGGACCTATTAAGGGTGGGATGATGGGACTATTCATTTAATGCTGGGGTGGTTTGGTGCTATTATTTGAATGTGTGGCTGAGTTGGGGAGAAGAATTATTACTTCTTAAAAGTGAGTGCTAATTATTTAATGTTTAGGAGGAAATAGGTTTATTTATTAAATGTAAATACTATTTAATGTTGTGGTTGTTTGGGGGGGAAATGGATCTTTTTATTGAAGGTGAATGACATTAATTTACTGTCCGGGTTGGTTGCTGGGAGGCCTGATTATTAAACGTGGGTGCTTTGGATGTGATATCGGGCTGCTTTGGGGGAGGGAGCCCTACAGCGTGCCCCCAACAGTAGTGCACGCAGCATTGCCTGTCTATATTATGGGGATAGGAAGAATTGGAAAGCATATAACACATAAACTGACTTGAACATGTGCAAATCTGCTTAACTTTTTTCAAAATTAGTCCCATTTTTTTTTTTTTTAAATTAGACTTGATATGCTTTGTCTAAATCTGAGCAATTATGACTAAAATGTTTGATCCCTTTTATGGGTTTTTATCTAAATGTTTTACTGTGGCCAGGTCGCCCTTCCCCCCGTCCTCTGCACATGCTGAGGGACATGTTTTACGAATAGTAGTGTTGGTGCAACATGCCTATGTATAATGTATATGTTCTATGTGTTTCAAAGTTCTAAAGGACAGATAAAAGCTCATGCTCGGTGGTCCAGTGTGGATCCAGCGGGTTCCAGCAGAGTGTTTGGGCGGCTTTCCCTGCTCCCGAGTTCTGGCAGTGGGATAAAATAGAGCCGGATCCGTCTCCTGTAGTGCCAGAAGGAGTCTAATGTCCAATGACTCTAATGTAATAGTGTGCTGCCCCTGGAGGCTCCAGCCAGCAAAGAAGCTGAGCTCAAAGATGGTGGAGGACAGCTGCACTGCATTCTGGGTATTATATTGTTTCCTACCGTAATTGAGGAAGGCGCAAAATGAGCTGAAAAGCACAAAGAATGGTAGAAAATAGAGCACAACATAGCAGAAGTTTTGCTTGATGATCATTAACCAACTATAAAATGAACATGGCACAAAGCATCTACTTTTGTGCCATTGCCCTTACTTTTTGGGGTTTGCATATTCACGATTACACCCCACGCTCCGTAATCATCTGCTCCAGAATTTTGCAGGACAGACTAAAACAGAGAATATTTAAGCACCAGTCCCTGTTCTATCGGAGCCTACAATCTAAATTGCTTTAGATAATCCACCCACCTTAATTTTCGTGTTTTTCTCCTACAACACGATCATTTTACTATAATATACTATATAATTTTTGGGGGGTAATGTAAAACATTGGGGTACCTGCAGGGCTGCCAAGAGGAATTTATTGGGGACTCTTCCATAGCCACTGAAGGCAGCGTGGTCACATAAGGTTGGTGGCTCCTCCCACTAAACAGCCAGGCCTCCTCGTGGGCTGGATTTACACATTCACTAATGGACGCCCTCTTGACGTGGCCCCCGTATATCTACCTACACAGCACATAAATGGTTTTCTGGGACATCGCAATGAATCCCCTGACACTTTTCAGAGGCATTGCATATATGTCAATCTTATCTGCAGTCTGTATCCATGGTACGTAGCTCTATTAATAATTACATTATTTCTCACAAGTAGGAAGAACATTAGAGCCTGGACTCCAGTGAATTAAATATGTGCCACCAAGGTAGAAAACAACTTTAGAATCACAGAGAATCTCATTGAACCTGATTTGCAACCTGGACCTCCAGGTATATAACCTGTCTATCTCCATTTGTATCATAAAACACCTGTTAATTAAACCTCAATACCTGATTTCTCAAAGACGACTAAATTCAATCCTTCCTTCTACTGGGATCTTTCTGCTTCGGAGACCCCTTCTCTGTATCCTATTTTCCATATTGTATCAAACTCATCCAATTCTGCGGTAGGTAGTAATGCATAGCCCTGTCTTTCCATCAAGTCAATCCACAGTCCTTCTCCGATGTCATATCTTTTCAACATACCAAAGGGGGGCACATAAAACAAAAAAAAAAAACCCTTGGCTTCTCTGCCATACATAAGCCCATGAAAAGGATTTGCTGGGAAACGAACAAAAGACTGAAGAGACTAAAGATTTGTTCTTAGGCGAAGCCTCTATCACACACCTGGGGAGACAAGGTTCCTGCTGGCCTGATTGTGTGGATGTCAGCCGTTTGCATTCCTAATGGTGTCTACGCAGTCATTCCGATTATGAACGAGCACGTAAAAGAAAAAGAAAATAATCCTTAAATAAAATTATTCCAGCAATTGAAAAAAATCTGTTATAGGAGAACTAAAGCTGGGAAAAAAAAAAGAAATCTATATTTCAAGTCTACCGGCTTCCCAGGTTACAGATGAGAGATCAGGGCATATACATAAATGCGTTTCTATATATACATTTACTATGCGTTTGTTGCATATTTTTTTTTATTTTTATTATTATGTATTATAGCCGTCTCTTCAGTGCTTCTGTACAGGTTAATTATAAAAGTACAAAATCACAGCGCTGATGCCGTTTTGTGATGTCACAGGGGAGGATCATAGTTCCCTAAATTTAAATCCCCAAGTGTATGAGGGGGTGTGGTGACGCATGGCCCACCCCCTGCTATTAAATAACGAAATTTGTGGCATTGCATAGCAGGGGCGGGGCTTGATGAGGTAGGTAGAATCGTGCCGTTAAACCCCACCTCCAAAATTCCATGAGAGTAGGCGAGTATGGGGAGGATAACGAGAGTCGCCAAATCGCTTGTGATTGGCTGTTTGTGACTGCTCCGCTGATGCCGATTGGTGCTTTCTATGCATATGTTATGCATGTCTAAGCAAAATTATTATTTTTTTTTAAAGTACGTGAGACGAAAACTTGTTTCTCCCGCATTAGAGAGGTTTTTTTAAGTTTTATTGATGCCTAATAGAGAATACATACAAAACTAATGGATATAAACATGGGTGTAAGTGACTTATCCCTGGTGTATACCAAGTGCAGACCTGCATGTATCTCGCCAGGGTTGCAGTGTTGTATATGCCCGTAATTGCTTCTTTTTAGGGTACGCGATTTTGACCTGTGTTTTGAAGCGCAATTGCAGCCCCCACTGCATCAGCCCTGAACCTCTACGCTGCCCTTCTTCACCTGCTCTATTGTCATAATATGTTCTATACAGAACGTACCGAGAAAAAAAACTCTCAACTTGACAAGCCTGGAGGAACACCTGTATAAGTACCAAAAACTCCTTTTTATTATGAGATTAGTTAACCTGCCATTAAATTATATTAAAAATGATGCTTTTGCAGTCATTAAATAAACTAGTTTATTAAAAGCAAATCATCAGCAAACCAATACAAGTAGGCAAAATGAATAAAGAAAATAATGCAAACAATTGCTTTGGGTGATGGGAGAGTAACTCGTGTGAAAGAAAGGGAAAGGAATACAAAAAATTAAACAAGTGTCCATCATATGTTGACCCAGAAGAGTACCAGTTTGTATCTCTCACAGCACAATAATAACATGGATTTTATGTGGGAAATACCAGTAAAGTTCATTAATTCGGGAATAATAAAGCAGGGGAGGGGTGGAATAAAGGCAAGCAGGGCTAGGTACACACGAGGTTTTTCAGCCAATATATGACAGTTTGGTCAGATATCGCGTTAGTGTGTATATTTACATGATGAATGACAGTCGTCCCAAAGTAACGATTGTCGTTTCATTTGGTTGGTCGGCATGTTTGAATCTCGTTCCAATCACCTTCTGATCCTGCAGTGTGTATGTACTCATGTTCACCATCTTCATAGAGTTTACAGAGTCATAGAGGTATATTTACTAAACTGCGGGTTTGAAAAAGTGGAGATGGTGCCTATAGCAACCAATCAGATTCTAGTTATCAACTTCAGTTTTTCAAACCCACAGTTTAGTTATTATACCCCTAAGTCTCTGCAGCTGATGCCGGCAATGAACATGTGCCGGTGACTTAAATGTAAGGAGCGCTGTAGATGAAATAATTCGTTCTGAGACTGAATATTTAATTTCAGAGTCACAGAAGCTAACGAAATTCATTATGAAATCAAGATAGCTATAACAAGGCGGTTAATCAGTGTGACCAGAATAAATAAATGAATGAATGAATATTGTGCTGTCATTCTGTAAACGACTAGAGGACCAGATGAAGAGCACAGATCTGAAGGTAAATCGTGTCAGTGTGCACACATGAATCGTCAGACTTATTGGACCTTCAGTCGTAGGCTCAATTGGTGTAGACAACAGATTGGTCTGAAAATTCTCTAGTGCGTACCTAGCCTATGAGTAAAAAGGTACTAAAAGGTCAGGGGTAAGAGTATCACTTACACTGACTACACACTACAACGTTTTCAGCCGATCAGGCCAAACGCGATAAGACGACTGTTCTGCCCAATATCGCACTAGTGTCTACGCTCCAACTACCATGTTTTTTCGTTCCACAGCTCAACGTATCATTTCATTTGATTTTTAAACTGAACCAAAAATCTCGCTCAACAATAGAACAATGTCGTTCCAATTCTGCAGTGTGTATGCACCAGGGGCAGATCTAGAAAACTGTTGGACCCGGGGTGATTTATGGGGGGGGGGGGGGGATTTAGGCCCCGCCCCCTTTCTAACATTTTAGGCTGCCGACGGCTGCACAGTATGTGCAGGTCCGTCCAGCCGTGACAGGCAGGGACAGTGTGTTGCCCGGCAGCTCTGATTGTGTTTTAAACACAATCAGAGCAGCCGGGCAGCACACTGTCCCTGCCTGTCAAGGCTGGACGGACCTGCACATACTGTGCAGCCGTCGGCAGCAAGTGTCTGCTAGGGGGGGCGATTGCCCCGATCGCCTCCCCCCCCCCCTGGATCCGCCACTGGTATGCACTCAGGACCGGCAGTGTTCATAGATCTCTATGCAGTGTGCAGAGTCACAAACTTTTCAGCCGGTGGTTATGACAGATGAAGAGCACCGATCTGACGGTAAATTGTGTAACACATGTATAGTGTGTACACAGCCTTAGTTCATCAGCTGCAATTCAATATATACATTTAAATAGCACCACACTTAAGCAAACATAGATTCATCATAATCCCACTATGAGGGTGTTAAAAGCGAATTCACTAATAACAAATATCTGCGAGTAGTTAAACAACATGGGCATCAGCCAGACCCAGTAACAACAACATTACAAAATCAATAAGTTATTATAAATATTTTTTTTCATGAGTTACCACAAGGGTTCCAGAGCACCATACATAAGGGGTTGGAACCAACAACAAAATGTACAAATATGGCAAATTGATATAAATGCAAAATTAGAAATTTACATAATTACAACCCACAAAAAGGAGGAGAGAGGGACCTGCTAGTGAGAGCTTACATTCTAGAAGGGAGGGGCAGACACATAGGGGGCGGAATTCAATTGCCGGCAATGTAGCACGCGGACATCGCGCCAATCACATTGCCGGCAATTACGGTAGAAATCTACACTTATTTTTCCCTCCTCACCTCTATGGGTTGCAAGGTAAAATAAGCTAAGATTTCTGTCAAATTCCACCGCAATGTGTCTTTGAGGACGTTCCGGAGACACTTGGCCGCTAGTTGAAATCCCCCCAAAGAGGGTGTCACTAAGTGGGGGCAGCAGAGGTGGGGGATGCAGAGAGGGGGGAGTTAGGAGGATGGCATTTGGCTTCAATGAGAAAATGAGTTTTAAGGACACGTTTGAAGGCTCGGAGAATTACAAAAGAAAAAAGAAAAAAATGTATGGAAAATTGCCGATTGCTGCTGGAAATAGGAAATATAAGATGACCCAAGGAAGCCGCCCACGATGTTGAGTGTCTTCTGTTTTGCATTACACATTGGATTCTTCCAATCCGCGCAGCGCTGAAAGAGCCCCTAGAGTGCAAATGATAGCACCCAGGGCATTTGGTATTACTACTAGGGAAAAAAATATGTCCATTTACGCTCGTCCTCTTAATTTCCCTCTCTAGAAAATGAATAAATTGAGAGAGGTGTTTTTAGAGATCTCATGGAAGCGGTTATTGTCATGCAAAAATAATTAATCTTCATAGTAAGCTGGGCTATGTTTAAAACAATGGGCTATATTAATCAATTGACAAAACTCTTCCCATTTTCGCCATCGGTAGGTCTTATTTTAATTCACCCCGCGGTTACCGATGGCAACAGCATTGTTATCACTCCTACTAAGTATGGCCGTAGTACTTCTACTCGCTGTGATAACTATTCTGTTAACCCTATTCCATTATGGCATTAATGGACAGAGAAACTGAAAGTAAAAAAAAAAAATGACTGCAATAAATTACTTATATCTGTAGGCTGAGAAAAAATTATTTTATTTCAGCATTATATTTTTTTCCATTTTTTGGTGAAAACCATTATAAAAAATAGAGCCCCAAATAGTGAAAGGACATACCATTAAACCAAATGATTATTTATCTGCACTACATTAGGCAACGTGATTGGTCAGAAGCCTCAGTAGCGTTGTTGCATTCCTGTCCTAAGAGGGCGTCACATGACTGCATTGGAGTGTCATGTGATCAGCTCACATGCAGTCATGTGATGCTCTCTTTTCACTATCATTTTTTTATTATTATAATTGCTAAAATAAATGAGATTTAGCCAAGGGTAATTAACCTATTTAGCAGCAATACAGCAGAAAGCGGTGTGTGGTATTTAGTTATATCTTTGTGGCAAACACCATGTTGTATTAGAGCCTTTGGAACATCCATGTTTTAAAAACCTTTATGTAAAATTATAGCTTTTTGGTTTTGTACCATTTCTTTTAAATGATATAATAAAGGTTAATTGTAATATTGTTTTGAACTTCCCTTGTAGAGTTTTGCTTTATATATATTTGGTTATATTCACATAAACGATGGTTCTATAACTTTACCTTTGTACAAGAACAAATGAGAATGGTCCTGGGAAATAATCTGGAAACTCTTTCAGGGGTTAAATATCTGGCTAGGAAAGTAACAATTGTAATTGTCTTGGATTTAGCTGCAGCAATGCTGTTCCTTTATACATAGATTGCACTATTTTTAAACCAATCTAATATTTTACGCGTTTTCGTTCCCTACACGCCGCAGAAATCATAAATACACTTATTAGCTGCCTGCAACCCCAGGTCTTCATACTCGGAATAGTTTAAAAGGTTAACCACTTAAAACCACATTGTTTATTGCACGTTCTTGAAAAGCTGCTGTAGGTTTGAACAGCTTGACAAATATTAAGTTCTGTAGTAAAATTATTTAAACATCCTTTGTGTTTATTTAAGTATGTTTAATGGAACTGCTCATGCATGTTGTGTTGTAGTGGTTAAGGTGGTTAAGTTTTGTATTGGTGGGGTTTCCCCATTATAACTTTGGGGGGGAGGGGTGATCTGAACTAATATTCATGCGCATGCAGCCTATGAAATATTTCGTAGATATAAGTGACATTTTCAAAACTGTTCCCCAAATATTCGCCTCATTCTATAACATTTTCACGTTTCACCGGCAGGATTTGGCGCTAAGTGTTCCCACTCCTAAGTGAACCCCACCTAGCAGATTTCTTTGACAGTCGTCATCCTGGTTGTAGTTATTGAAGAACAATCCTCAATGTAAATTAATAAATATGCAAAATTGGAACTTGAAGATTGTATCACTGAGACTTAACGTCTTTGCAAAATGTCCCGTTCAGCAGCAAAACTCAAATTTGCTCAAAATTCAGTAGCAATTTCCAATCACTAGGAACTGGAGATTAATTAATTATGTCATTTGTGCCCAGAGCCAGATTATGCTCCAGGGGGAGCTAAGCAAGATACCGGTTTCAGTCCCTCCACCCCTTACGATACAACCATGCCAAAATACCCTTTTCAGGGACTGATATGAATGACAAATATGCTCTGTACAGCGCTGCAGAATTGGTGGCGCTATATAAATAAATTGTGATGAATATGATATAGTGAAGTGGAACATACATTTGACTGATCTGCTTTGGGGATAAAGTCATGCAATACAGCACCACCAGAATGTTGGGACCCCGTTTGGATAAAGGATAGGTACAATTCACCTAATTCAGCCGAGTAACAAGGGAACACTTTCGACCTCCTTACCCCCAACATTAAATCAGTAGCACCCACATTTAATAATTACACCAATTCCCCTACAGACTAAATTAATAACATTTAAGTTTAATAACCAGACACATTCCCTCCCAAACAGACATTTAGAATGTCCCTTGATATATATTATGTTACCTACTAATATACATGAATATAACAATAAGATCACCTTTGTGGACTTTATTTTTAGGGGTCAGATGTGCAAAAATAGCCCCTACCCTATGTCTCGTCAGCTAGATACCCTCCGAGTATGAGAGATGAGCAGAATCAGTGACATTTTACAGTGTTCCAGCAGAATAGTCCATTTCACAGCTCTAATGATACAATCTTCAAGTTTCGCTTTTGCCTCGCCACGGATTTCCCATTCTGCACAGCATTTGTAAGTTTGCATTCCGCTGAATTTATAGGCCATAAATTGAGCTAGGAGGATTACGGTCAATTCATTCAACTGTTTGGTGCGGTGAAACTTAGCACAGAATCCCTCACTCCGTACAACTCCTCTCCTTTGGCTGCGTAAATTTCTGATACTCCGTAAATGAGGCCATCTTGCTTTTTAAACCCATGCAACTTGGCGGATTACACTTGCGCAAATTGAGGCTCACAGTGGAACTAAAGGCACAGTTGCACTGTACATGTTATTTAATTAAGAAGTACAACCTAAAAATATAAAGTGGTCACCTCCTTTGGAAGTGGTGAAACTACCATGGGTGTAGGCAGTGCGGCCAAAATGGGCCCACAGACGCCCCCTAGCCCCAAGGTCATCGTGGTTGCCCCCCCTCCTCATGACCGTGGCCACCACATCAACTCCTGAGCTACTGCTCAGAAGTGGCCTTTTCAAACCAGAGTCGTCAGAACACTGTGGCGTCATTGAATCCCCACTCGAACTTAACCAAGTACCACCCCTGTCTTTTGCACTCCTATTAATGTCACCATATAGATAATAAAGTTGAACTGCAGAATAATTTATCCCCATATGATTTAATGAACATTAAGGAAAAAAAAAAAAATCTAAAGAGAAAATAGACTGTACTGTAAAAAGAATATAATACTCTCTCTTTAATTGCAAACAGGATTCCCCATAATAAAAAAATAATTCAGTATAATTTTGTTCCCCCCCCCCCACCTCTCTACAAAGCCATTTAATAGGCCTGTAACCCTGTAACTTTCTACAGCTTAAACAATATCCTATTCATGACCTAAAACAAAACACCAACCATTGTAGAACAATGTGTAGAAGACTGCAGAGAAATCAGCTCCTAATTGGAACAGATGCAGAACATTCCGATGCAAATTCACAATTCCTCCCTGATCAAAACCAGGTACATTACATTGGGTTTCATTTAAACAACAACTTTCACATTGTATTAGTGTACACAAAATTAACTAATAAGATGCAAAACTCGGTAACACAATACTTAGCGGGCTGAGATCTGGAAATGAGGTTTTAATTCAGCCTATAATATTATCGCCAAGACGCTACAACCGCCGTCCAAAGCTTAAGGGGGGGGGGAAGCAAGGGACAAATAATTACAATTCACACAGAACAGAGCTGTACGCTGAATTTAAAAATAATACAAATTTAAACTTTTATTTAAAGAGCAATTCACTCCAATATCCATCTACAAAAAAATACATCTTGATCTATTGGAGGTACAGATTATGATCAGAGAGGCGTGAAAATAAACCATGAAAATCCAATGGTCTTTGCCTTTAATAAGCGGCTAAGAAATGGTGGTTTTAAATAAACACCAATTGATACATTTACCTCTTGGGGGTATATTTACTAAACTGCGGGTTTTAAAAAGTGAAGATGTTGCCTATAGCAACCAATCAGATTCTAGTTACCATTTATTTAGCACATTCTACAAAATGACAGCTAGAATCCGATTGGTTGCTGTAGGCAACATCTCCACTTTTTCAAACTCGCAGTTTAGCAAATTTACCCCTTAGTCTACAGTCTAATATACATTTTTGTGGGGAACTGCCTACGATTGAATGAAGGATTTCATTTCTGGGGTAGGGTGAAAATAGCTATTCGTTCAAGTTCTATCCTGAAAAACAGAATGAATTCTTGTTAAGCTATTAATTTTATTATAATCATCATCCTGAACAGTTATTGCATTGATACAAATAAATACTTTATAAAAGGCTCTGGACACTGCTAAACAAACATTTCCAATCTCTCATCGCCGCTGAGGCTTATCACCCCAAATGTCTTAACACTTAAATCTCTTCTCAACCCTCCCATCCCAAACCCCCTGACTACTAGCAATTCCTAGGATCTTGCTTCCTACTTCAAGGACAAAATTCATAAGATACCTTAAAATGGTATCATCTTCCTCGACAACCAGCTATATTGCTTCCCAGCATTCTCTGACACCCGCTCTTCATTTGATCCCAAAAATGAAGATGAAGGATCTACTTTCTTCTCATATTCCTACTCTACCTCCTGTTCTCTTGATTCTGTAGATCCCTGTCTCATGTGCTCATTCAAACCCTAACTAAGATCTCTAATCTCTCTCTACTGGTATCTTTGCACCATTACTCAAGAACGCAGTGATTACTCCTACCCTGAAAAAGCAAAATTCTGATCCAAATTACCAGCCCATCTCTCAGCTCCCGTGCCCCTCCACGTTTCTTGAGAGAAACGCCTACACTCGCTTCACACACTTTTTTTCCTGACACAACCTATTGGACACTGTTCATTCAGGTCTTCGTTCCCAACACTCCACAAAGGTTGTCAATGATTTGCGCACTGCCAAATCTAAAGGCCATTACTCTCTTTGACACTGTTGACCACTCTCTTCTCATATAAATGCTACAATTCCTAGGTCTTCAGGACACCGTCCTATCCTGGTTCTCATTCTACCCATCTAAATCGCTCTTTCAGTGTTAGTTTATCTGGATCCACCTCTGCTCCACTTCCTTTATCAGTTGGACCCGCTCTGAGGACAGTGGCAGGTGGGGAGTTTGACTGGGGCGGTACACCTGTCAAACCGTAATGCAGGTGTCCTACGGCGGACTCAGGGAGGACAGAAACCTCCCGTGGAGCAGAAGGCTCTAAGGCTCAGTCCATGGTCCTCTATCTATAACACTTCTCTAGGAAACTAATAAGATCCTTTGGATTTCAGTATCATCTCTATGACGATGTTACACAAATCTATCTATCCTCTCCTGATCTCTCACCATCTGTGGTGTCCCGCGTTACTGACTGTCTTTCTGCCACTTCATCTGGGATGTCCTCTCATCAACTCAAAAAAAAAAAAAAGTCTATATTCCCACCTGCCAACAGAAGTTACCTACCTTACATTTCTAATTCTGTTTACAACATGACAATAAATCCCACCCCACAAGTTTGTAGCCTGGGTATAATCCTTGACATACAAGGTTGTCAACAAATCTGCACCAACATACATATCCCCACTTGTCTCAAAATCTCTCCCAAATGGGCACCTCTGTTCTACACAAGATCTGCGTTTCTCATTACCTACTTTCTTCGGGCTGCACCCACTTTGTGGGATTCCCTCCCTTGGACAATAAGACTTTCCTCTAGTCTTCAAACCTTCAGGCATTCTCTGAAAACCCACCTCTTCAGGTAAGCTTATAATGTTCCCCAACCACCTTCTTAATCTCCCCAAGATATCCTCCCTCTACACAGTTCACAAAAAACAACCACCCATTGACCAACATTGCTGTGTGACTGGACCATACAGCCCACTAAAATTTTGCAATCTAGCTGCACTAATTTGCAATATGTAGCACTTAACCTCATGTATTAAACTCTCATAGATTATAAGCTTGCAAGCAGGGCCCTCTTACCTCTCTGTCTGTCTGTATTACCTAGTATTGTTTTATTACTGTGTTTGTTCAAAATTGTACAGCGCTACGGAATTTGCTGGCACGATATAAATAAATGTTGATGATGATAAAAAGGCTACACCATGCAAAGGAGTTATCTTCATTAATAGACTGGACAAAGTGAAGCCAAGCCATTTCGCTGGCAAAAGGGCTCTTCAGCCTTGGATAACTATACTCCTCGGATAACTGTTCTAATGAAAATTAAAACTTAAAAAGTGTTCTCTAGGGAATACCAAAGAGTAACGACTGGGAGACTTAATACGACACTGAGTAATTAAAACTTTGCACACCTTCTCGGAGAGCAATGCCAAGGTTATTATGGCCACAGAGGCTAAATATTGAGAGGTCCTAATTAGGTCAATAAACTTGATTGACTCTGCAATGAAACAGCTTCATTACCTGTCCATATAAAATGGGCCTTGAATGAGGAGGGAATTTAGAGGCGATTACCCGTCCGTGCTGTGTGGTTTGTACTCGGTGTGAAAATAACCATGATTTTTGAGAACTGACACTTTCTTTAATCTCTTTACTAAGAAAGGAATTTAGGAAAAACCTTAGTGAGCATAGCTACGGAAAAAAAATATTCCCCAAGAAAGAATAATGAATTCTCCTGTTTATTTTTGGCTGTGAAGAGTACAGAGAAAGCACACACAAAACCCACATTATCACAGTTTTGATGGGAAATAAAGTGAATATTTTGTGTTATTAAGTCTTAAAATGTGTCACATCCGTGTCTGCTGTACTTTATATGCAACCACAAATTACAGCGAAAACGAGCCTATATTTTAACCTTAATTGTAAATGACATGAAGACACTTCCTGGTGCTTAATAAGGATTTTGCCTTTAGGTCGTATCGCGGAAGGTAAATTGCCAATATTTTTGGAATCTCAAGTGGGACAGACCTCTATAGATCAACGTTTGCATTATACAGAAACCTATGGCGATAGGAAAGAGTCATTCATTTTTAGTTTTGTTTCTTTATTTGGCTTATATTATGACAGTATAGAGAACTATTTTTAAATATTTAAAAAATAAATTTATTTTTGTACATCTATGTAGACTAAGTAAGGGGAAGGAGATAATCCAATATACTTTTTCAACCGGTCTCATTCCTTCTGTTCCACGACCAGTTCGCTAGATGTTGCTGGGACCAGATGTTTTCTGAAAACTGAACCTACCCGCACTTAGGGGATCAGAGTAGGCTCGCGAGCCGGCTCGGTACTTTCGTGCGTCCTCGGATCTGAATCGAGACAGAACGTCATCGTTGTGTTGTCGGATCTCGAGGGTTTTGGATTCCATAAGTACCTCCCTCCCCAGGAGATCCAGCGCCATTGCTAAAAAGTGGGATCCAAACACAAAGGTAATCCAGATCCAAAACCAAAACACGGGGGTCAGTGAACATCTCTAGTTTGAACATGTTCAGTATTCTGGTACATATTGACAATTCTCTGAGTGCAAATATATATCAAATTTAGGCTTTAGACAATTATAAAAAAAAAATACTTTCAACAATCAATTAAACATAGCTCCTTCATGCAAATTCTGGTTTTAATTAGAAACATACTTATGCATATAGCCTCTATTATCACATACTACATTACCTAATATGTCACTCATCTTTCCCCTCTACTCCAACCCCCCCCTCACTTGCCAACCTCACCCCCCTTACACACTCTCTACCACCTTCTAGTTACATCACCATCTACCCCGTACACGAATAACTCCTTTACAAAGCCGTAACAAGAAATATTGGTGCCTGGGGCAAGAAGGACATGTGACCTTCCGCAAACCATCAATTTTAGCCAAATTAATGTAAAAATGTTAATTCCCAGCGCCCTGTGCTGCCGCCCCTCTCGCTAGTTATGGCCCCTACTCCTTTATTTCTCAGCCTATATACCATCCATGGCTCATCTGCTCTTCACATATACAACGGACTTTGTTCCTTGGTTATTCCATCACATATTGTATGTCTCATATTGAAATGTTTGTCCTTCTCCAAGACTGGAAACTATCATGTTTGTAGCGCATGTCAAAAAACCTAAGCACGTAGGTGGATCCTGCAACTAGTAGTTCTGCCATTGGTTTCGGGCAGGGGCAGAGGCGGGCTGGTCCCATAGTGGGCTACCCTGGGCTGGGTCATTGAGCCATCTGCATTCCCCCCCCCCCCCCCCCATTAAAAGGTTCCTGATAGGCTGCTGAGTCAAGTCTTGCCCCCCAGGCTAAAGTTTACCAGCCAGCCTTTGGTTTCAGGTAGGTCATTGCAGGGTTAAACACAGGATTTGTAGAAAGTGGTTTCCACACCACGCCGCCAGCGGGCGTGACCAGCATGCATGGGGACGTGGCTATAATATTAGACAGTGCTTGGCTGCTCTCCAACTCTTCCTATCCCCATCATATACATGGACAAGGCTCAGTGCACTACTGTTAGGTGCATGCAGCTCTCCCTTTTCAAGCAGAGCCGTGTGAAGCGGGAGTAGGTTCCAGCCACCTCAATTATACAGTGCCCCAGGTTGGAGGGGGATTTCCAGTCACTAGGAAACCCCCCCGCCCCCCTCAGTTTGCCTATGTATTGAGTGGATGGACAAGAGTGTAAGTGACATTGCACAATCAGGTTATTCTCCCACAGAATACAGCCTTAAATATCCCAATACTGCCAACATTTCCGACTACAAATTCAGTTTCTAACAGGAAACTCTGTTTGGCCAATGCCGGATATAATCGTGGAAAGATACATAGGGTTCCAATCGCAAAACATTTCTGAATAGATTTGTGGAACGTACAATTTACACCTTCATGCACAGCAAACCTTCACCTTGTTTTCCTCTACTATACTTCTCATGCATCGTCTCTCCTTACTGAGCCAGGCGTTTAAATACAGATTTCTTTCTATAAACTTGGACACTAAATTGTTCAAATTAAGCTGCAAATGCCTCGGGGAGCTCCAGCCAGTTCATTGTTCATGGCATCAGTCTTTATTATACTTCACAGATTACACTATTAAGTCGGAAGTCCCAAGAGAGTCATCTCATATTAGCTAAATAAGTCTAAATAGAAAATATTGGCCTTTCTTCCCGAGAGACATTGTACTTAAACCACAATGCTAACAGTTCTGATGGAGATAGAGACTCACAGCTTATGTTTCCTATGCTGTAAAACAAAGCTGAAGATTTATGCGATAACCACTTACAAAATAAACACAAATAAAATGTATTTCCATAGGGCAGAACAACATACGATCAAAATTGTACAGCGCTACGGAACCTGCTGGCGCTATATAAATAAATGATGAGTGAGGTTCTGACATACCAGTATTTTGCAAATTTTGAGGCTTCTCTTCAAGAAAAATGGTAGCCCATTAACAAACGGGCGATATCATCATCATTTATTTATATATATAGCGCCACTGATTCCGCAGCGCTGTACAGAGAACACACTCACATCAGTCCCTGCCCCATTGGAGCTTACAGTCTAAATTCCCTAACACACACACAGACAGAGAGAGAGACTAGAGTCAATTTTGATAGCAGCCAATTAACCTACCAGTACGTTTTTGGAGTGTGGGAGGAAACCGGAGCACCCGGAGGAAACCCACGCAAACACGGGGAGAACATACAAACTCCTCACAAATAAGGCCGTGGTTGGGAATTGAACTCATGACCCCAGCGCTGTGAGGCAGAAGTGCTAACCACTGAGCCACTGTGCTGCCCATGTACTGTGTCCTATTTTATATGGTAAACTTAAACATCTATGACTAGGATTGCATAAAACCCCAGAAATTCTATTTGCTACGACTTGGTGAATTTGGCCTGATTTTCCATTTGGATGTTAAAAAATATACATATACATACATATACATACATATATATATATATATATATTTTTTTTTTTTTTTTCTACCATCTCCCTTGACCTCAGCACTGGTCCCAATTTCACAATGTTGGGGTGTTTAAAGCAAAATTAAAATCAAGTGCAGGTCCCCTCACACTGTCCCGATGAGAACATATCTGCCCCTTGACGGTTTCGCTGCAGAAGCGGATGATAATTCATTGCTGTTTCTTAGTAAATAGTATATATGAGAAGTATGAAGAATTTAAAACTAAACATATTTCAGATAAGGCTGTGATAATGGGGGAAGGGATATTTTCACTGCACACATATGGGTGTAAATGTATCAAACCTTTAAAATACAGAAAGTAGGAGGTGTTGAACATAGCAACCAGATTCTAGCTATCCTTTATCTCGTACATTCTAGAAGACGATAGCTAGAATCTGATTGGTTGCTATGGGTAACATCTCTACTCTTCCTTTTCAGATGGTATTATAAATCTAACACTATGGGCTAGATTTACTAAGCTGCGGGCTATAGCAACCAATCAGATTCTAGCTTTCATTTATTTAGTACCTTCTACAAAGTGATAGCTAGAATATGATTGGTTGCTATAGGCAACATCCCCACCTTTTTCAAACCCGCAGCTTAGTAAATCTAGCCCTATGTCCTTTCTAAGTAAGCAACATCATTGGTCACCATAAATTTGGGCTGCCTAGTGAAAAAAATCAGGATTGTTGGGGGTATAAACTACAGGTACTTCATCTAGGTCCTTAATACCTAGTGAACTGTGCAATATTTAGGCGTCTATCCTCTGAAATGTTACATCACAGTCCGCACACAGAATCACCATCAATTGAATCTCCCCCTGTATGTCAATGTTGTCGAAGTCAGCTAATTGGATATGGTCATTTCAAATTAATGTCTAACAATCCGATTGTCTGTGTCTGAAGTTATGCGACTAGTACGCTACAGCGTGGAGGAGCATATCTAACCACAACATGTGCAAACACTAATACACAAACACATACACATGTAATTAGCTCATAATAAAATTAGTTGCAACACACAGTTATTTGTAATGAAATGTAGCAGAGTTTATGGTGAATTATAACGTTATATACATGTTAGTGAGATCTAAGGTTCAGGTCACAGGAAACATATCATGTCTGGTATCATTCTAATCCTCTATTTATCCGCAGATGTCCGGTTCAATCGCCAAAAGGATTGCACCTTGCGTATGCTAGATATGGATTATAAGGAATAAATGATCATGTATGGTATTGTGTGTGTAATGCTAATAGACCAGTTTGAACTAGTTCTTGGCGGGAAGATTAGTATGCATCTTCTGGAGAGCTGACCCCCACCCTTGGAGGGCATCGTTTGAACTGGCCAATGACTTGCATTACACTGGACCTTCCTGAAACCTGGACCTATGAAAACATGCCAAATCATCTGTATTGTGTTCACTGTATCACTGACTGTATATAAGCAGGGGCTCTGGGACCAGTATTCAGTCACATTGACCACAGACTTCAGGACTGAACGACTGTATACTGGATCCAGGGTGCCTTCAAAAGTAACGGCTGTACTTATTTTATTTTGAATTGTTACTCTGCTACTTTTTGCTATTGAATCGAATTGTGCTTTGGAACCACATCACTGGAAGTGGACAATCGTTATTGGATAGCGACTAGACGTGCATAACAATGTCTCTTAATCCACTGATTTTCGGAATGCAAGACATGGGTGTACTACCCCATGTGACAGCATTGCATACACATAGCTCATTCATATCTAGGTGCTCTGTCGTTCTAACAATCATAATAACTTGTGACTACAAAGCACACTCCAGAAGTGAGAAACAGACCACAGGTAAAGAATGCCAATAATAGGTGCTGTGTATACTATTATATTTCACATCCTTGTTAATCTCTAACTCGGTATCTCTCCGTCCATCAATCCCTGGCCCACTGAGCCATTCACTTGATCTGTATCATCTGTTACAAATTCTTTTCCCTGTCATTTTACCTTTTCTATTTGTACTATAAGTTACTTTCTACCACCCTTAGTTAATATTTATTAAGCAATTCAGTTGTTGTTGCTTTATGTATGTTCCTAATGTTTTGTGGTTTGGTCTGAGATTTCTGGATTGAAGTTGTGCAATGAGGAGGGGGGGGGGGGGGATTGTAAACTAATGTGTGTCTGCAGGGTGTATGTGTGTCTACAGTGACTTCACAGACCGCAGGTCTGTTTTAGGAATATGGAGGATACTGGTTGCAGTTTGTATTTATTTTAATATTCCCTACCCCTCTGACTAGCGAACATTCCCTTCCTCCAAGCCCAGCGCTCACACCCCATGGTTTTTTTTGCAACACATGGACAGTTAACACAAGCCAACTAGGTATATTGCCGGGTGACCCATTTAAATCTAGACACATAAGGTGCACAGACTACATGGCTCATTGGTAATTACTACACTCAGTGGAGGACTAACGTCCTATTCATTACTATAGAACTTGACAGGCGATAGGATTGAGGGGACAAGTAGATTATTTTGTCTAAGTTTTAGTTATCAAGGATCTGGCCGCAATTAGAAAATGGTGAGCAACCGAGACAAGTTGGGTAGGGCCGTCCTCAGGAAGAATTACAAGGAGCGAATTTATAACTGTAATAGAGACTTGCAAATCTTTCTCCCATTTCAGGAATTTGGGCAGGATTTAACCTTGTGAAGGATGAGATGTGTTAAGATAAAAGGTCAGTGGTCTTGATCCCAACTTTTCTACATGAGTAATAGTGCCAAGGGGTAGAAGTCTGAGGCAGTAGTTCAAAACAGAGGCTGGAGGCGATTTGAAGTTAGTATTTGGAATGTCCAGATCTATAAAGTACAATGGGATTATTGGAGAAGGATAAGTAGAGAATCTTCAACCAGTATGTTCTCCAAGTTGTGAGTGATGTTGCAGTTGTCGATCTTAATGTTACAGCTTTCCTAGGCCATAGATCTTGTGGCAGGGTACAAGGATATATTTGTTTTGATCCTATTTTTACCCATTTTTTACGTTGTGTGGTAAATGCCAGTCATTTTACCTAGAACAGTTGCATGGTAATAGAGGGAAATGTTGGGAATAACCAGCTTTCCTTTAGAGGAAAGGTGCCACAGATCTGGAACAAAGCCACATGACAGCAATAACTAAGAGCATGAGCAGAAGATTGCTGCGGTGCAAACGTTCCAATTCCTTCAGCTACATAGGCGATTACCCCCCCCCCCTCCTCCCCATCTCTCTTGATTCTAGGCCTATCTGTGTTTGCCAAATTCAGATTCTGCCTGGATAGAAGCGTTTGTGCAGCCATCTCCACTTGACACAATAATCTCCACTTGCCAACGCCCAGACTACTGTTAGATTTTTTCCGGTGTTGCAACAATGTATCCCAAGTATTGTTTATAAATCCTGCTCTAGAAAAGTCTACAAATCACATTGCCCTACGAAAAAAAAGAGTTAATGAAAGTGTTTGGGAAATAAAAAAGGAAGAACGGATGATTTCCATGATATTCTAAACAAAGGGGGGGGGGGGGACATCAGGCATCTTCCTTATTAATCTTAATGGCATGGTACAGATCAAGATAATCCAACTTCCAAAGCGGATATGTGCTACTTAATTTACCTTTAATATTGAAACACACATTAAGGTTCTCTAATATTTCAAAACGCCTTTGGCGGTATAAATACCTCAAAATGTATTTAATAATGCTGCATTATAATGTCTCTCCGTGAGGATCTAAGCTACCAAAACTGAAAACATTTAATAAAGCCGAGTTAACTAGATATCTTGTGGAATATATTCTTGGCTTGGAGAAACTGCCTTAGTTTAGATTTGGAGTTTCAAGCAGATGTTAACTTGAAATATTCTTCAAAAGTAAAAAGTAGAGATTCCACTTCTGGTCAAAATCAGTCCTTTGTATATGGACACCTCGATAATTTTGAAACCGTTCTGCCAGAAATTACTTGGATCGAGTCACTATCCATAAATATCTTCTTATATATTGTAGGTTTGACTCTCAGTCACACTGTGTAAACATAAATTCAATGGGGGGTCGGTCAAAAAAACAAGACATTAGAGTTAATTTAAAAATACAGAAGCTTGGCTGTTAACCATGGCTCTTGTGACAATCCTCCTATTACCCACTCAAAATTTTTAACACGCAATCCCTGTTTTTCCACAGTTCAAACTCTTGCTGACCCCAAATTAACATAAGTGGCAACAGGTCCCTATAAATTTTTATTGAAATTTGGACTCAAGAACAGAGTGGTTTTTGTAGACTCAACAAAAAGGTCAGGCCATCCGGTTTTTCGTTGAATGAGTTGAGCCCTACCCTTAGCTTTTCAGAGGCATAAACACTTGGATATCCACATTCCCCCTTTGCGGTCTTACTTCCAAATAGTTCAACTTATCCAGTTGTTTTTGGGGATATAAATCGCTTCAAAACACATTTTGTAATTGGTAGTAGTTTCCTCAGTGGGATCTTTTGACGCCTCTCGTAACATTTTTCTTTTGACCCATGGCCCAGATATAAAACTCTCAATATTACCGACACTCCAGACACAATCCTCTCATACTCAATGATGAATGGTAAATGTATTTCATTATATATGTGTTCAAAGATGACCAACCTTATTAAGGGTGTATTTTTATTTGCGGAATGCACCTAAGTGTCCACGATTTTAAGAGACTGCCCACTTCCCAAACTTTGGAAACACCTCAATTAAATAAATCTGCTTCAACATTTTCATGTTTGCAAATAGCTTAGAAAACGTTAGAGGTGGAAACAGTGCACTGAAAATTCCTCAGACGGCATTACCAGAACAGTAGCATTTAAAAAAAAAAATGTTTTAGTGTTAGAATAAAGCATTATTTTTATTATTAATACAGTACAGTATTTCAACCTTATTTATAGAAGGGGAAAATCAAGTCAATGATTAAGCCAGACAGAGGAAGATATGAAATCAGCAGCTCAAGTGAAAGTAGCAGCTCAGGGCTAAGTAATATGACTTTGCAGCACCAAGCCTAGACTGCAGTGGGGGGCAATTATTGTATTCGAATGAGGCACAAGAGAATATTCTTTAAGACGGGATTTTTTTCCAGTATTATTGCGAGATTTGGTTGTTTAATAGATGTCAGTTTTTCTATTTGTACATCTCTGTCCTTCACTTATATCCGAGATCCATAGTTCACTGTCAGTGGCAATTTACATTATTTTCATGACAATGTGACCACTGGGTGGCACTGTTTAACTCAATTTTAATTTAGTTTATTCATTTGACAGAGGCAGAGCAAAGTAGATAGTTAAGAAAAACGCAGTAAAAAAAATAAAAATAATAATCTTTATTGTGTTTTGCCACCATGGTCTGTCCGTGGTACAATTTAATGATCTTTCACAGATAAATATTTGATATGCTCATAATCTTAACTCAGGAATGAACGTCACAGAGACGGACACATAACACCTCTATAGTCCGGCTTAATGACTCCGATTTGAAGTTAAATATCCATCACTGTTTGAAGTGGAGCCATTAGTTACTCGATCATTTAATTCACAGTAATTGGATCTATTGCAACCAAACACTTGCAGACCACCAAAAAAAAATAAAAAAAATCTTTGAAGTGAAATTTAAATACGACCTTGACACAGTTTTCTCTCGGACCCCTAATTGTTGGTTAATCTTCCTGCCTAGCAATATTTTTACTTGAATTTCCACCTCTTGTACTAGTGTGTGCTCACTGCGGCACTTTTCTCAAATATAATTTAATGTATCAGCCTTGTAATTACAGAGCACCCAGCCAGACAATGCAGACAGTTTTTTCCCTATATATAGATAAATGTATATATAAAAAAATAAAAATAAAAATTCAGTCTTATTCCTTTTAAATATTTACTGCACTGAGAGTAATCGTGTCCACAAACATCCTAAAATTGGAATATTGTCCTAATATTGATGTTGCAGGTACCAAAAAGATCAGCATGCCTGGGAAAGAGATGATAGTCACCCATTTGGGCATTTTTTTGGCACACTATGCAGGGCACCTGCTACGTTGTACCCCATAGCAAAATTTATGGGGGTCAGTGATGGTGGCTCTCTCCAAGGTCCCTGTCATTCTGAGTAGGAGCTGGTGCATGGGAGTTCAGTTCTGGAAATAAACACTTGTAACCCCTGTAGCGCTCAGGGCGAGTGAGATGTGTACCCCACACACACACAGCTTTGTCCTGTTGGTAGTCCTAGATAGGAGGGGAGGAGCCTAAGGACATACTCATGAATAAACCATTAATCCCCGCCTCCTCATGCAAATCAAACTAAATAATGAAGGTCCAGGGAGTGGAGTGAGAGCACTAAAAGTTCCTCATCTCTCATCCTGCCCAAGTCCTAGTGCAGTGGACAGCATGAGAGCCTTCATGACCTGATTCTCTGTGAATCGCATAATTTTTGCAGAATTGCAATGTGGGGGCGTGACCAAAACTATGCAAATTCGTGCCCCGCCCTCCTTCATCCCCACATCTCACCCCCTCTTTGGAATCTCTTGTAGGGGGAACATTAAAAATGAAGTATGCATTAACCCTTCCAGTGCATACAAGGGACATCATTCAGACAGTATCTTACAGCATGATCCCTCCCAGGTCTATCGCTTTGTAGTTTGTGATCTGAAGACTGTTATTACAATACCAGTTGGACAAGCCCTGGGTCATGACCTTAGTCTAGGTCTCTGTGCTACCTGTATTTTTGTTTTCCTTTAAAATCTTCCCGATAGGCCGCTGAGCCGATTCTCACCCGTCCCACGATCCAAAATTTGCTAGCTGGCCCCTGATTTCAGCTGAGAAAATATTTACCCGTATTGTAATGCTGAAGACATAACTGCGGAGAACTAGTGTGATGTCCTGATTTACAAGAGTAACTGGTCTGATGCATTTGTGTGAGAGGAGCCAAAGTAACTTTCAAAATAAGCTTAAAGCACATATTATATTAACTTACATCCCACAGCCTGAGCAGGCATCTAGATACAGCAAATCACACCACACACTTCAGGATATCTGTTCAGCACCTGTCCCGGCTGATCAGCATTTCTATACGCACAGAATAAAAGTGGATTCACACGGCTTATATATAATATTGCACAGGGAAAATAATGCAGACACAGAAGTTATTTGTGCCTATTTTTCTTGCATGAACACCTGGTTTTACAGTTTGCACGTGTATACGAGAGGCTACATGGGATCGTTTGCAGAATATGCAACTATTTGTGCTGCCTTGTGATGGACCCAAGACACATTGGTGTGTTTTTGTGGAAAAACAGTATAGGCACAATTATATTGATATGCAAACAAAAGAAAATAAAGTATGTGACTGATTATTTTCAGCTAAAAGGAAAATATATTATTAAATAATAACAACAACATCATCTCCCCGGGGTAGATTTATCAACCCTTCTAAAAAGGAAAAGTGGAGGTGTTGCCTATAGCAACCAGATTCTAACTGTCATGTTCTAGAACAGTGATGGCTAACCTGTGACACTCCAGGTGTTGTGAAACTACAAGCCCCAGCATGCTTTGCCAGTAGAAAACTAGCAAAAGCATGCTGGGGCTTGCAGTTTCACAACACCTGGAGTGTCACAGGTTAGCCATCACTGTTCTAGAACGTACTGGATAAATGTTAGCTAGAATCTGATTGGTTGCTATGGGCAACACCTCCACTTTTCCATTTTAGAAGGTTTGATAAATCTACCCCCAGATGTCTGTAGAACCTTGGTCCAATAATCACTTTTCAAACACATGCATATGCAGAACTTGACTGACGATCTGAGAACGGCTTATAGGTCTAATATTTACTAACACCTTTCTGCCAGTGTCCGTACCTATACCGTATTTTGGCATCAGACAGATAAATTTACTTGAAGAAACCAGTTTGGGTACTAAAAGGAAAATAATTTTGTCAAAGAGTTTAGTATGAACCAGCAATGGAAATGTACAGTCCCACATAGAAGTTTTTTTTTCTCCTTTAAATAGCAAGATAAGCACCTTTTAAGCATGCATCATTTTAATTAGCTATCCTCCTACAAATCATTATCTCCTTTTTAAAAGCTCTCTGGCAAATAAAAATGTCTACCAAACACAGACACACAGTCCCACAGCGCTCAACGTACCATGCAATGGCAGATAGGGGAGAAGGAGGATGTCACAGTGTAGACAGAGCTCAGAGGAACAATACAAAGTCTCTCTGTTCACTACATCATGTGCCATGTGACTGTGGTTGCCATGGTAGTCCAGAATTATAAATCATTCATAACAGCCTGAAGAAACAAAACAAGAAAAGTGGTAAATATCAACAGTCTTCGTCTGTCACAGTGATTTATGTTGAGAAAAACCACACCTGATTTTTACATGCGATTACTGCTTTAAAGCATAGAAATGTTCATGATGTAGATGTTTAAATTAGCAGTATTTACCTTTTGGTAGATCTAATAATGCATTAAAATTACAGGGAGCAGAACAGCAGTGAACACCCCAGGTTGGGGTCAAAGTTTGACAAAAAGTTGCTTTGGCATCCAAAAAATAAAAAAAATTGTCCCAGCAATTAGGAAAAATTCAAGAGATTCTATTTGTTTAGTTCCCAATACTATAGTTTCTATACTTGGTGGCAATTTTAAAGTAAAACACAAGAAAATAAAGAAAATGTTTCGTTGTATCTAACTTAGGTGTCATTAGCAAAAAACAACAGTAAATCATTGTAACAGTAAAAAACAGATGTGGATGTGGTCTCCTCCAGCTATACGAGACCTCAGATATTGAATATCACAGCGCTGAGGACACCGTTCCAATAGAAAAAGTCCTGAAAACTTGTTTCCCTTCAAAGCCTTGATGAATTATAAAGACACAGCTTAAACCACTCTGAAAGCGACATCAATCATCCTGTCATGCAAAATGCTATCACAGATGTAAAATGTAGAAACGACATGCACTGACCGGCAAATCTATACGCATTGTCGTCGTGCTTAGCGGCATTCAGGGGAAACGTGTCGGTGAGATAATATACATTTTATGTCATTGGCTGAGCGGAAGAAGTGGACAAGTGCACCGACGGTGTCACTATACCTTACACAGCAAGACTCGCACAGCAGAACAAAATTAAGGCCAATCTGTCACTCCGTATATCAAGGTTTTGATGGATTTGACTCTTTGCGCTTGTACAAGTATAATATGTCTGAGATTTTACGACTGCATTAAGACACAGCTTCATGTTTCTGTTCAGCAAACTTTTTTGTAAAATTGTTTCATTTTACAAGATTACATTAAAAGGAGTAAAATAAAATATGGAGGTGGTGGCATGTGCCTCAGCGGTCAACTAAAACCACAATTACTTTATAGTCTAATGAGGTTACTGGAAAAAAAAGAGACAGTAGGTCATTGGGCATGAGACAGCACGCCCGGGCTCAGGAGCAGGCAAGAGAGACAGCACGCCCGGGCTCAGGAGCAGGCAAGAGAGACAGCACGCCCGGGCTCAGGAGCAGGCAAGAGAGACAGCACGCCCGGGCTCAGGAGCAGGCAAGAGAGACAGCACGCCCGGGCTCAGGAGCAGGCAAGAGAGACAGCACGCCCGGGCCCAGGAGCAGGCAAGAGAGACAGCACGCCCGGGCCCAGGAGCAGGCAAGAGAGACAGCACGCCCGGGCCCAGGAGCAGGCAAGAGAGACAGCACGCCCGGGCCCAGGAGCAGGCAAGAGAGACAGCACGCCCGGGCCCAGGAGCAGGCAAGAGAGACAGCACGCCCGGGCCCAGGAGCAGGCAAGAGAGACAGCACGCCCGGGCCCAGGAGCAGGCAAGAGAGACAGCACGCCCGGGCCCAGGAGCAGGCAAGAGAGACAGCACGCCCGGGCCCAGGAGCAGGCAAGAGAGACAGCACGCCCGGGCCCAGGAGCAGGCAAGAGAGACAGCACGCCCGGGCCCAGGAGCAGGCAAGAGAGACAGCACGCCCGGGCCCAGGAGCAGGCAAGAGAGACAGCACGCCCGGGCCCAGGAGCAGGCAAGAGAGACAGCACGCCCGGGCCCAGGAGCAGGCAAGAGAGACAGCACGCCCGGGCCCAGGAGCAGGCAAGAGAGACAGCACGCCCGGGCCCAGGAGCAGGCAAGAGAGACAGCACGCCCGGGCTCAGGAGCAGGCAAGAGAGACAGCACGCCCGGGCTCAGGAGCAGGCAAGAGAGATAGCACGCCCGGGCTCAGGAGCAGGCAAGAGAGATACCACGCCCGGGCTCAGGAGCAGGCAAGAGAGATAGCATAACATATTTGGTGTAAATAGCACACTCATGACAAAAAATAATAAAATATATATTCCCCTCCTATTTCAAAATAGTGAGTCAAAACAATAACAATTTTTAAAAATAGAAAAAAATAAAACAATGAAAAACAGCATAGTGCACACCTTCTTTTGTATCCAGTATTTTAAATGATCTACAAGAACCCTCAATGTTTTTTAACAGTACCAGTAAGGAAAAGATAATTGTTACTTGTTAGAATCTCTCATACTGACTGTGCCTTGGAAAGCGTGTATACTCCCTCTCTTTAATTTTTGGGGGAAGCACAATCAAAAATTCACTACCAATAAGGTGCAATACAAATACTGATCCATGTGTAAACCATTCGAGCACTGCTGATAAAATGTAATACACACTATGGGGTAAATGTATCAAGCTGAGAGTTTTCCTGCGGGTTTGAAAAACCAATCAGATTCTAGCTATCATGTATTTAGTACATTCTACAAAATGACAGCTAGAATCTGATTGGTTGCTATAGGCAACATCTCCACTTTTCAAACCCGCCGGAAAACTCTCAGCTTGATACATTTACCCCTATATCTCATAAGTTGACTTCAGATCAAAACCAACACATTAGATAGATATATATATATATATATATATATATATACACACAAATGTTCTTTATTACTAGATAACCAATTGGATAAAACCATAAGACCATTTCAGTACCTAATTCTCAAGCAGCCTCTGATCACTGTACAGATGTACTCTTACCCCACAGGTACACAGGTGACCCAATCCTCTGCAGTGTGTAATAGCAGAATGCCACAAGCTTCTTCTTACCCTCCTGCGGGTCCCTGAGGATTTCATCTTTCAGGGTCTCAGCTCCCCCATTTCCACCAACATGTTTCAGTTGTTATAATCTTTATCAAGGTGCCGGGGTGATCTGTACAGATTCAGTTTTGAAACTCTTTGCTGCCACTCCTAATGTTTCTAGCACATATGCATACAATTAATCAATCAGCTTTGCACACTAACTTCATTACTGCCTAGCATCACCTTTACAAAGAATGAATTATCTCCCAAATATACTCCTGTAACAAATTTTATCTGTTCCTATAAAACAAAACTTTTCTCATTTTCCCATTATTGTTAAGCAGCCTAAGTATAACTATAACAAACAGGATTTTACAAGCAGAAGTAGCAGAAAATATCACATTCACTGCAGTTTGAATAAATGCATGCTAGCATTAAAACACAATATTTCAAATACTTAACATAACTTTCATTAGTGTGTTCATTGACCATATGTGTACATATTTCCTTTTCCCTATCTTTGGGGGGGAAACAGTTTCCAATTCTGTTTTTTTTTTTTAATTAAAAGGTTTGTTAATTCTATTTAAGAACAATCCTAACTGCAGGTTTGAACTCTCAACCTTCAGCCTTATAAACAGAACATTACCCCTTGTACCCTATAGATATTATATAAAGCTTCAGAATCTGTGGACACCATAATGGTTAAAAAAAATCAAGTTGTATACAGAGAAAAAGAAGTACAGGAGTATCCGCCTACAAAAGACATTCCTGCATTTTGTTGTTAAAATTATAATAAGAACTTGTACACACACTTGGTGCTTCACATATACTTTAGGTCTAGTTGGAGTCTCTCCCAGAATCCTCTGGGAAATGTATTTTAAATCTGCTTTGCTACTGTTTCCTTTTATGAGCTTTTTAGCTATTTATTATTTGATATCACTAATAATGGGCCAAGATGTCTTCATTAGTTAAACTTGCGACCTGACTCAGATCTGGACCTGCAGGGGTGTATATAAACCAGGGGGCCCCATTATTTCTGTTGGGTGTGCAAAGACTGTGTTTTGTCCACCCCCCCCCCCCCCTTCCTTCCCCATGAATTTCTACACAAAAGCCTTCATGCTACTTTCTGGAGTCACGGTATCTGTTCTAAACTTGTGAATTTTTTTTTAAATGATAGATAGTCTCAGTATAACTACCAAATGTTCTTTAATAAAGATTGTCTTAGTATAGATTTAATACAGATTGATTGATTTGTTTATTTAAAAGATTGTAAGTGTTGTGTTTAATAAATAACCTGTATTGATGATGAACAATTATTCACTTTACGTTTACCCTGAATTTCGTGCGGTGCGTCCAGTAACAAACATGAAACAGACAGATGCCCCCAATTTTCCGCCATCCCCTTGACCAAACACCCTTGCATTGCAGCGGGACCTGCTCGCTGCAAGCTCCTGCTGCAGGCGCTTGCTCTCCTCATCATTCTTTATTTTTAGGGCCCCTGCCCTGGCAGGGACACGTGCAGTCGCCCAGTTCACCCATGTCTGAGTCCGACCCTCTTTGCAACACAGGAGTCAGAGTTGACTAAGGTTGAGCTGTGGACACCAGCTTGTCTCTTCTCATCCTCAATAAACCAACCAATATCCTTCTAGAGCAAATAGTATGATTTAGAAATATAAAACGTAATGTAACTATTTCCAACGTGCTGCTTGGTTATGAATTCTCATTTTCTGAACGGAGCATGGAAAAGGTCTATGACTGAGCTGGCCTTGGAAATATTAAATGGGTTTTAGCAAACAAAAAATATGAGCCCCTTTACGTGTCTTAGTCATAACCCCAATAGTAAAATCCGTTATTACTTCAGCTCATTTGTGCATTCATTGCTCACAGTCTGATTGATGTTTGAATCATGTGAGTCTATAAAAAGTGTCCTCGAACTGTATGATTCACTGAAACGACCTCATTCCAGAAAATCTTTATTACTATTTACATGGAAATCCCAACAACAAACCACCTTCAGAAGTAGACACCCACCTTTGTGTCAAGCTCAGGTTACTCTGCACTATTTCTCCAGCTGCAAAGCCCAATACATATGGATAAGTATAGTTCTTTATATCTTAGACTTTAAATAACTAAATTCTATGAAGCTTATCCTACACTGTAGATCCTTGGGGAGGGGAATAAATCAGAAGTTAGACATTAAGGAGAGACAATCTATACTGATACTAGACATAACCCATGCTTGCCCCCTTTTTGAACCTTCCCTCCAGAAGGGGCCAGAGGAAAGGTCCAAGTGCGAGGGGTTTGATGATATGATTCGCATTGTTGCACAATGTGGGCAGAGTCATGTTGACGTGAATTCCTTCATCAAAGCTCCGTCCACTTCAAACTTCAAAGGAAAGTCAAGTAGGATCTAGGATGGTGGCCTACTCTGCAGGTGGAATCTTCAAAATTTATGAGTCTCTAGAACATTCCAGGAAAAGTAGGCACGTAGGACATATCCCAGTACTCATGATGTAAGGTGCCACATTGCCAGAAGAGACATTTCAGTGCAGAAGTGCTTTGCCATCTCTGTAGATTAGCATTAACGTGTAATCCACCAGAATCAAACTAGGCTATCCAGGGGCCACCATTAAATCTAAAAACAAGGGCCTAGTGTAGAGTTTAAAATAATATATTTGATGTTGTACAAATATTGTATACCATAAATTATGTACAATACAGATGTCTCCAATGCTTCCCTTTTATCATACATGTTATAGGGAATCATGTGGACTTGAAGTCCCCCCAATGGATCATTTGTTATCTTTAATAGTTAGTCTGAGCCTGTCAACCACTAGTCTGGTAAGTGGGAGTGAGATGTGGTCATCAGAGAGGAGGTGAGGTACACCTCAGAGCCTAAGAGGGCATGAGGCAGAGAATTTCGAGTTTAGGTTTGAGATATATAAATGGGTTCTGTTGTTCAGGTCTTTGTAGATGAGGGTAATTTGAATTGGATTCTGGAGGATACGGGGAGCCATTATAGGGATTTGCAGAGTGATGTGGCAGAAGTGGAGCCACAAGAGCAGAAGATCTATTTTGCTGAAGCATTTAGGAGGGGTTGAGGTGCGATAGATGGGTGACGGGAATGCCAGATAGAAGGAGGTTGCAGTAATCATGGCGGGAGATGATGAGAAAATGGATAAAAGCTATAGTTGCATCTTGGGTAAGAAGATGGTGTATTCTGGATATATTTCAAAGGTGGAGACAACAAGACTGGGAGAGAAACTGGATGCGAAGAGTAAAGCAGAGAACAGAGTCGAGGGTGACATGAAGGAAACGGGTTTGAGAAAATGATAGTTGTTGTGTTGTTGAAAGTAAGGGGGGTTTGATGGGAGGTGGTGACTCTGGGAGGAGAGAAGATGATAAGTTCTGTTTCTCAGGACATGCTGAGCTTTAGGTAAAATTGGGACATCTATGTGGAGATAGCATTTCATAAAACTCAGTCTTCTCTGCATCGGGCACAACCTCTACGTGGGGTCTGAAAAAAATTATTTAGCCCCCACACCTAGAGAGTACCAGCCCAATGCTGACTAACACTGGGCTCTTCCTAGGCGGGTGGGTACCAAGATAATACAGTGAAAATATAGTGGGCACCAGTGCCTACTTTTAGTCCTATAAGAGCATGCACTGTATAATGTTGCCCCCATCCTAATAAAATTAAATAATAGTGCCCCTGTCCTCATATAATGAAATAATAGTATCCCTGTTTTGAAAATACCAAGAAAGAAAGAAGATTTTAGGTAAGTATTCATTGGGAGGTACAATTTACTTATAAATAATAGGTGGCATAATAATGTAATAATTGAGTGCCAATATTAAATTATTATTTGATACCATGGGGCGCTAATATTTATTTTCTACTGGAGATACTGTTATGCGGCACTACAAGAGCAAGTAGGCACTGGCGTCCATGTGCATGCTGGCATGTACTTATGGCCGGATTAAGCCAATATGGGCCCCTAGGCTAACAGGCCCCCGGTAATTTGTAAAGGCCCCCCTCAGCCCCAGTGTATCCCCTCCACTCCCCCCATACATAGAAACTTACCTGGTACTCTTCGCTGCTGTCAGTGAGGGCGCGGTGCGCAGTGCACTGGTCAGTGAGGAAGTCTCATGAGACTATGTCATAGTCTCATGAGACCTCTTCACTAAGCAGCACGCTACACACCGCGCCCCCACTGACAGCAGGGCAGCTAACAGCATCAGAGTTGCTGTTAGCTGCGCCTGCCTAACTTGAATGAATGGGACCCAATCGCCGGCATTAAGTTAAAATCTTTGTTAGGACCCCCTGGCTGCCCAAGGCCCCTGGGCTATAGCCCAGAAAACCCAATATGTTAATCCGGCTCTGCGTGTACTATATTTTGAGAGTATTACCCTCGTACCCACCAGCCAGGGGAACCAAGAGGGAACAAGTGCTACTCAGCATTCGGCCAGGACTCTGAAGCAGGTGCAGGGCCTGATTATTCTTCAGAAACCCAAGCCCGATGATTAGTAGGCTAGGCTTTTAGAGAATGGGAGGGGTGAAGCATCACATCCAGTTTTACCATGCTGTTTGGCCTAAACTGCATGCGATATGGGCAGCACCTAATGCAGTTTAGGAGTTTGCAAACCACCGCGCATCGGACGCGGTTTGATTATTCAGCCTCCAAACATCAGGATAGAAAAACCTGCCCTTTGGATCTGAAAACAACATGCAGTGTATGGTGGTCTGCAAAAAAATATATATACTGCTTGGAGGTAGGTGATCTGTATCTTAATGGTGGCTCTATAGTAAATGTTTTCATGATCTTAGTCAATTATGAGTTCCCGTGGCAGTTGGCATACGCCTATTGTAGTGGTAAGCTGACCATATCTTCAAGGTGAAGCAGTGTCTTATTCTGTTGGATTGGATCAACATTACTTATCAGGGAAAAGTAAGTGTCCTTCATCCCAAGCCCTGTGTTTTGGAGTCTCGTGACAAGCAGGGTCCTATTTTCTGCAGTGGAATGTTCACAATATTCCTGAGTGTGGATCGTACTCTTTAACTGCACAAACCGGACCTGAAGACAAATTATTCAAGGTTAACCCAAAATGGTCAGATCATTATAAATAGCTACTACAGTAATGAAAATGCTGGTGGATTTACAAAGACACAATTTTTAAAGTGCTTATGACTAGGTTATAATTACCTTTTCATTATCGTTCTTCATTTCCTGCTGGTCTGTATGTACCGTTTTGAAGGGGCTGGGAAAGAGAAGCCTGTAGCTTGTCAGTGGTCAGATCACTGGAATGCTCCCAGCAGTGCAGAGTGTTTCAGATAACAGTGTTGATCTTATGGGAAGCAGTAACCTGTCCACTTGCGCCACACGTGAGGACTGTGCTGCATTTAACAGGGGAACTACAATGATATGAAGAGGGGACTTAAGGCAACCTGGGGGTCACAGACTGAGAATTTGAGAGTGGAATGAGCAGGGTCCTCCAACAGCACAGATAATCACATTACTTACACATTACATGGTGCTTTCTGTGTGTGTTACTGAGAAAATACTTTTTTTGTCTTTGCTATTCACATTAAACAAAAAGATTCTGTCATTACATAGGCATAAAGAAGAGAAGTTACTGAGGCTATGCTGTTTATTATTCAGCTTCAAATATCCCATAATAAATAATATGACAAAAATAGGATTTGCATTTATTTAAGCACATTTTCGATGTACTATAGCTGGACCAAATTCTTTGTAATCAGCCGAAGTGACCCACATTTCCCTAAAAGACTTAAAGGAAGTCAGGACTGAGGCTCCGATCCACACGGAAAATTTCCTCTCTTTGGGGGCTGTTACGTTGACTTGAACCCCGCCAGGAGCCAAGTCTTTCATCTCCTTGTAAATTCTATCTTCAAGCCCCAAGAACAATGTAGAACCCCCGCACAAAACGATGTTGCGATACAGAACCCTACGAACATCTCTGTCGCACCTTAGAATGCTGTGGAAAATCATAGTGTGCAATCCAGGTGCCTCTACGCCAATGTTACACGGTGAAAACAGGATCTCTGGAGCGCGGAAGCGCTGATTGCCAACGATGATGATATTTCCATCCGGGAGGCAGTATTCATCCATCAATTCTTTGGGATCTTTTTTCATTTCCTGGCACGGATCTAAAGCCACGTAGCAAACCTTCTCCTTGATTTCTCTTGCGATCTCTTTCTCGGAACTACTAACGAAGGACAGTCGGGACTCCAGAAGAAGCCTCGCGAAATATTCTGTGATGTCCCGACCAGCGACATTAAGACGTTTCAAAGCATGTTTCAAAAGAGATCCTTCATAAACGGGAAAAGTGAGGGTGACACCATCTCCGCTGTCAGTAACCAAACCAGTGGTGCGGCCGTTGGCGTAGAGCGACAAGGGGGCTTGACTTGCCACGTGCGTGGCGGGGACTTTGAAGTTCTCAAACATAATTTGAGCCGTCTTCTCACGCTGTTGAATTGGGTTTAGAGGAGCTTCTGTTATCATAACTGGTCTGTCGCTGGCTTCAGTATGGAGCTCACAATTATACATGTGCTTCCAGATTTTTTCCATATCATCCCAACACGTCACTATGCCGTGCTCAATGGGGTACCTCAATGCTAGGATGCCTCTTAAGGACTGCGCTTCTTCTCCAACATAGTAGTCTTTCTTCTTGGTTCCTATCAAAGTGAAATTGGTTCTGTAGCGGCCAACCACCGACGCAATGGCTGATTTTGGAGCATTTTCACCAGATATACCAGCCTTACATAATCCTGATCCATTGTCAAAAATCACAGCCGGGACATCTAATATCTGGGAATTAAACATTGTCCCACATGTTTACAGCTTCACTTGGAATTTTCTCGGTGATCAACAAGAACTTATCAAGCAACAATCGGTGCTTTGTGATGTCACATTCTGTTCTCTAGAGCTGTGGCTGTTTCCAGTGTTCCGTCCATAGACCAATACCATGTGTTTGCTTTATAAGTAGACAGGTGTCTACAGGTGATAAAACTCTGGTGAGTATCGCCAATGTTGGACTGGTGCATGCACCGGTATATTCAGCTGTAGAGGCCCACTGTAGAGTGGAAAATAATATATGTTATGAAGCACAAATATGTTTTCGTCTGAGTAAAGAGATAGGACTATCAAGAATGAGCTTGAGAAAACACATATTGATGCACAATCCCAGAAGCCTCTAGCTCAGTGTTGGCCAACCTGTGACACTCCAGCCCTGTCCTCACTTACACATCCCTCATCTCCTTATATAATCTGTGCTGCTGGGGGACCCTGCTCCTTCCACTATATAACTCTCAGTCGGTGGCTTCCTGCTGCCTCCAGACACTGCTTTGACTAATTTCCACAAATAATCTGCGCCGTGGTGAATATTCCAATAATCTGATTGGGTACAAGATATTCTGTCTCCACCCACTTTAAAACTAGGAACCTCTGAATTAGCAGATGAAGATTGAAAACAAAAATTGTTTACATACAATGGTTAAACAAACCATTAAAATAACAATTAGGAAAATATTAGGAAAATAAAATGTAACATTGCACTAAACCTTTTTAATGTTTCAAAGATATCTTTATTGAACGGTCCACAATTCCTGCATAACAAAGTGGTATGGTTTAGTGAATCGGGAATATGGTAATTGCAATCTGACTGAGTATCTTAGAGCATGGCCAGTTTTGTCCTGATTTTTGTATTTAGGAACCCTAATGAGCTGACTTTTTACAGACCTTAACACAGCCAGAATCTGCTGACCACAGAACAATCTGTTTTACTAGGATCCTAGCTATAAAAGTCCAGAATCCATATTAGCATGCTATTTACTAACTAGGGGTGTTTATACGCCACTTTGTTTTAATATCATGATTGTGTGGGTGGTATTGGGGACAAGTTTTATGCCTTGGCAGATTTGCACTAGAGAGATAAGATATAACATGACCTAAGTGTTACTGAACTGTCGTAATAATTATATAAACAAACCTATTTTGTGATTCAGCCCTACAATCGCCCTGAAAGGAAACCATTAATGAGAAATTCCCCAGGTCGCAGAGTCGTAATAACAATCAGCATCCCCCGAACATTTTCTTTGAAACTTTAACATCTAGCACTGACAATGCTTGTTCGCCGTCCAAACCTCAGATATGTTTGCGGTGATTGGCAATCGGCGTATATATATTTTTCTGGGAAATGTACAAAAATTCTGACACTGTTTTGAATTATATGAAGAACAATACGGGCAAGTCGCTCGTCTACCAAAAATGTGCTGTTGAATCTCAGAGTGATCGTAGTTCAGAGAACCTTACACTGCAAATAAAGGACCATTTAAAATTGGCCATCGCTGTCATCAAACTGTGGGAATGTATTTTAGCCGGCCAATCAGATGAAGGCTTTTTTTTTTTTTTTTTTTTTTATTTTAAATGCCACAAATTTGCAAGATTATTATTTTGCTCTATTAAGATTTTCTTTTGTACGTTTGGCAAGGGTCAGAGAACTTCTTGTGTAAAATGTCTTTTGTGATTAATTGCTGAATGCAGCTACGTAAGCGCGGTTCTGTTAAACGAGCGCTAATACACTTATACCTGTGCAAAGCACCTACCATGTTTTCCAGTACGTAAAAGCCCTTTAATAATTAATGGCGCTATCTGTATTTTACGGTCATTGTTAAAAATGAAACATTTTTATTTGGAGAAAATCACAATATTTTTTTTTTTTCTTTAATATAACCACTTTGTAACTTTTTTTTTGCAGGGTAATGAAAGGAGATTGTGTAAGACTATAAATTGGCAAGTAAAATCTGGGAATCCCTTTCAGGCTTTTTAACAGTACCCTGTTTTTTTGGCTGGTACATGTGCCTTCTGGTTTCTGTCAGTAAGCTGTACCAGAACAGAGGTTTAATTAATAGCAAAAAGCCACAAAGCTTGTTTTGGTGCATTTTGCAATTTTATAGAATGTCTGCAGAAACCTCTAATTAAATGAAGCATGAGGAACAGTCTGAAGTCAGGAGGGAGCAAGTTCTGTCTGCTAGGCATAGTGTGAAAGGCTTCAATGCAAATATATAAATAAAAATATGCTATTATATTATATTCATTTCTATTAATATTATATATTATATTATAATGTGACAAAAGGGGTAAATTCAATGGACCCCAAGTTTTTTTTTAACACAGCGTTAATTCATTTTAACGCGTTTCTTTTTATCATTTTTGAGCGGGTTAACTTTACCCGCGATTCTATTCCATTTTTACCGCAGCTGGTTTTTTTCATCAAACGGTCCTCTCGCGCTCCAGCAGAAAGTCTACAGAAAGTATAGGGTGTGTGAGAGGCAGCCGCGTTGAAAGCTATTCAATTTTTTTTTAAAGCGGTGCGTTAAACAGGCCAATATGCTGCTTTATCTCGCACCTCTTTGGGGTGTGCTAAAAATAAAAAACCTAAGAAAACTATTTGAAATCATGTAATAATGGAAAGAAGAAAAATAAACTATGTTTATCAGTAATGCCTGACATGTAAAAGTTGATTTTATTTTAAAAACATAAAAATAAAAAAAAATTTAAATCACTAATTAATTATATTTATTTATGTTTTGTACAAATATGTATGTACTAATGTGTTTTGACATGGTATAGATGATTCTATAGTAAAAAAATAGTGAAATAAAAAAATATGCTAAAAGAAAGTACTGTATGTAGATATATTATAAAATAGAAAGGTTGTGTAATGCAATCTAATGTATGCAAATGTATGCCAATCCTTTTTATAATACATGACCGCGTTAAACCCTCCCCTTCACTCCACTAAAAATTTGCAAGCACCAATTATTAACGCGCGGGAGCAATGTTACCTATTTTTCATTTGAATTGCACGAGTTTTAGCGCTGCGTTAACTAAAAACGGTCGCTCTATCAGGTGAAAACCCGCGCAGGAATTTTTTTTTTCAACGCTGCGGAGAAAAAATTTGCGGTCAATTGAATTCCCCCCAAAGAAGGTTATTTTCCACACGTCTACAAAAAGTCTGCAGGCACAAGGGATCTAGGAAGTGGTATTTGGCCGTAGTCAATTTACAGTAAGGGCGTGCCAATCTCAAGCGCTCGTAGCTACGTCCAAATCAAGTGCTGCTGTCTCAAAGTTACAAGAAAAACGCTGCATGGGGCACACAAATACTGTCCAGCACTATTTTTACACTACATTTTAGAATTAGGATAGTCTGCACCCCCACCTCATAATCCCATACCAGGTTGTGCATTTTACATTTTCACGTTCAGCACAAAATGTTTTTTTGCAGATGAAAGTTTTGCACCCAGTAGCTAGATTTGCTCCTAATTCTATATTAGCCAATGAATGTCTCTGATGGCCCTTAATACTTGTTATGGTCCTGGGTGCCTGTGATGGTCCTCAGTGCCTGGGATTTTCCTGATTGCCTCAGTGCCGGTGATGGTTCCAAGACCTTGTGATGATCCTCTGTGCCTGTGATGGTCCTGGGTGTACGTTGTTATCCTCAGTGCCTGTGATGGTCCTGAGAGCCTGTGATGGTCCTGGGTGCCGGTAATGGTTCTGAATATCTGTGTTGGTCCTAAGTGCAGATCTTTTCCTATTACTGCATCTTTGCTGAGGTATAAGTCTACTATAATGATCCAACACAGAGGTGAACTCCACACCACCAAAAATATGTCCATTATACTAAATGTGCTGTGTGGTTAAGAGGCCTTCATCTATTCCCTGGTTTCAGAGTGTGATGCTGGATGGTACATGGAGGACACTTTGACCATAAAAGTGGCATAAAATGTGTACCTGTGTGCAAACACAATGTTTGCTTAACTCTAGTGATTCTAATAATTCATATTAATGTTTCCATATTTTTTTTCCGAACATGAATTTATAATATTTTTGTCTTGACACCATCCAAAGATGACTTAAAAGCTGCTCCTCTAGTCTTCCATCAACTGGTTCACTACCAAGACCAACACCCCACAGCTATCCAAACTGTGTTTCCTGGTTAACCTCCAACACTGATTACTACATTATATCTAGAGTTTTGTCAGTGCATTAACCATTTGAATGTTATTAATGTCTATTTAAAAAGCTGCAATTCCTTTTAGTGAAGATGGCAACGTTTCCGCAGGTTGACAGGAGGAGTTGGATGGAACAAGGGCATTTCTTGGCAAGTATGGTGCGTCGGTGGGCCAAGCTTGGCAGAGCAGGGCAAAAGCAAGATTTTCATTGTGTAGAGCAAGATTATTAAAATGAGATAAAGGGTGCAGAGTGTAAAGCTGGGGGCGTTGCTTCCAGGGTGTAGGGGCGCACAGCTATTTTTACTCTGCAAAAATGCTAGATACTTGCACCAGCTCTTTTAGTCGGAGGCCTACTGTTCCTTCCTGTTTCAAATCAGCCGGGAAAAACACATTTGAAGGCGCTTTTTGCTCACTGTAAGAGAAAAAGGCTTCATACAAAAGTGACGCACTTCTGGTTCCCAGATGTGTCTCCAAAGACCAGGACGTAGGGTTGCACCAATGCAATTACGCAGCGCAGACCATGCAGGCGTAATGGTGCAAAAACAAACTGAGCTTTGTAAATGAGGTCCACTGCGTGTAGGCAACATGTCCATTTTTCACATTACTTTTTCATTGCTTTAACCATACCGAATAACCACCGAGACATTGCCATAACACTTAGGCTCAACTTAAGGATGCTGAACTTTGCAACTAGACAGAAACATCTTGGGTGTATGCATGATAATTTGTATAGTAACTTATCGGAAAAGGAAAGCTGTGAATTTAGAACCTCATCTTCCTACAGGTTCCGAAGAAGACACAAGAGCAGAAAGGTAGGCTTTTAGGATTTCCTATTCCCTGTAGGTGTTTGCAGACTTGTGTCAGGCTTTGGTACACATTTCAGATTGAACCCATTAGATAGATCAATACAATGTCTGACTAGGTGAGCGTTTAATACCTAGGACTGCACAAGCACATCTACTTTCCGCACAGTCGGTGGCTTTATAGGCATTTCCAGAGCAGGATGTATATAATGTCTGCTCTTTATACTGTAGGTAGTATTTGTAACATATGTATATACCTAGAATGTAAATATTTTGAAGGACAAAGTCCACCCTATCAAAATCCTTCTCTTGCCCCTGTCTAAACACGTTAACGCTCATTGGGTTTCTTCATCTCTGTAGTCAGGGATCTGTACCACAAACACTGACATCTGTGCTTTTACATATTTCCGTGAAGAGAGGAATAAGTTAAGAACTAGGGATAGATTACATATAAATACTTGGGAAAAGGAATGGCATATCAAGTAAAGTGCTGAAATTATAGTGATAAATATTAGTAGAAGATTTCTACAAGTAGAACATATTCTCTCTACTAATAGACTTTTATGTCACTTTATGTGCACTAGATTGTTGTTTGAAGTCAATCAGTTAAGTCAAGTGATCCTTTGTTGCTTTGTTCCATAGCTCATTATGTCATAATTGAAGTGTGGATAGGTCTAATAACCCAACTGAACCAGCAGCAGAAAAGCTCAGTTGAAAAAGAACATGTGAGATTGTGCTTGGACTAAATCCAGACACCAGATCCTGATATTTTATCCTTTCCATGCTTAATATATTCTCCGTTGGGCTTCCTTTAAACGATGTCTGATGTGAAGGTGTTGGATGGAGATGCTGTCATCATAGACAATGGATCTGGATTCTGCAAAGCTGGAAGATCTGGAGAAAGAATGCCAAGGTCCGTCATCCCTACGGTCATTGGCTGTAGTAAGACGAAGGCCAAGGGGACGAAGAGGGAAATGTACTTTGGGGAAGAAGCATTGAGCAGGAAAGGAGGCTTATGCCTGAAAAATCCTATTGAACAAGGTATTATAACATCCTGGGAAGATATCGAAAAGCTCTGGAACTATATTTATGACCAGGAGCTGAAGATGAAAGCAACAGATCAACCTTTGTTAATGAGCGAGCCAGCCTTAAATCCTAGGTACAATCGAGAGAAAATGGCAGAAGTGATGTTTGAGACCCTTAGAGTTCCTGCAATGTATGTGTCCGAGCAGGCCACGTTAGCGCTATACGCCTTAGCCCAGACAACGGGAGTCGTTTTGGACTGTGGAGATTCCGTGTGCCAAACTGTCCCGGTCTATGAAGGCTATTATCTCCCTCATGCCGTCCTAAAACTCAATGTTTCTGGCAGAGAAATCACCAGTTATTTGGCCAAGTTACTTCTGGACAGTGGTCATCGGTATATGAGCTCAGTTAGCAAAGAAATTGTAAACAATATTAAGGAGGAATTGTGTTACGTAGCCTTAGACACCAACCAAGAGATGACGAAGAAACCAGAATATCTAGATAAGGACTATGCGCTTCCCGATGGGAAGATTATTCAAATTGGCAGCCCACTTTTCCGTGCTCCAGAGATACTTTTTCATCCTGCTGCGGTTGGCCTGGATTCTCCAGGTATTCATACAATGCTTTTCAATAGTGTGATGAAATGTAATCCTGCAATTCAAAAACAGCTATATGGAAATATTCTACTCTCTGGTGGTTCTACTCTACTTTCTGGACTTCATGAACGAGTTCTGAAGGAAATACAACAGCAAGCGCCAAACGGTGTCCCGATTAAAATTACTGCCCCTCCAGATAGGCAGTTTAGCGTGTGGATGGGGGGCTCCATTGTTACCTCAATATCATCATTCAAGCAGATGTGGGTCACCAGCGATGATTACGAAGAGATTGGACCTTCCGTTGTTCACCAGCGATGTTTCTAAGTCAGATTGCCCAAAGCCTGTTACGGGACAAGACGACGTCAGGCATTTAAGCAACTTGTGAATTTCAGGTTATATCTTTCACAAAAGTTTTGGGCATTTTTGGGATATTTAAAACAAATAATCTTAAATTACAAGCTTATAATAAAAACAGACAGGACGTGAATCTGTTGTTGGCTGTTTCAAATCTCTCCAACTGACAATATATGTATTGATGCAATTAATACGGTGGCTCAGTAGTTAGCACTTCTGTCTCACAGCGCTGGGGTCAAGAGTTTGATTCCCGAACAGGACCTTATCTGTGTGGAGTTTGTATGTTCACCTCGTGATTATGTGGGTTTCCTCCCACGCTCCAAAAACAAACCCTAGTGTATGTGAGTTTTAGGGAATTTAACCTGTAAGCTTCAACGGGGCAGGGACCGATGTGAATAACAAAAATATTCTCTGTACAGCGCTGCGTAATTGGTGGCGCTATAAAAATAAATGGTAATGAGTTAATAACGATGCTGCAATTTTTGTACTCTGGTGCACTTTGTACGGTGCAGAACACAAGTTTGTTACAACACAAACAATATTTACTAAAATGCGGGTTTAAAAAAGTGGAGATGTTGCCTATAGCAACCAATCAGATTCTAGCCATCATTTTGTAGAATGTACTAAATAAATGATAACTAGAATTTAATTGGTTGCTATAGGCAACATCTCCACTTTTTCAAACCCGCAGTATAGTAAATTTACACCCCAAGGGTATTTATCAAAGGGGGCGAGGAGACAATTGCCAATGAAAACTGTTCACGGGCGACGGGGCTCATTATTGCATTGCCCTATCTATCAAAAGGGTAACCAAATATTTAGTTTAGTGTCGTACTGTTAAAACCATGTAATAAAAATACAAAAAGTATAGTAAGTATAAAAAAAAGCAACAACATTATAGCTATATATTATATGTAGCGTTGTTTATGTGTGTGTGATGTATAGGACAAAGCAAGAAAAAGCGCTGTAGGCAGAAAAATAAATCGGTCCCCAATGTAAGATTAGTCCTATTTATCCACAGTAATTATAAACAGGATATAGCTAGTCTAATATCTCCCAGCTAGTCTTTAAAACTAGAGGGTAGATTCAACAACATTTCTACAAAGGAAAAGTGGAGGTGTTGCCCATAGCAACCAATGACATAGCAACCAATCACCTTCTAGCTATCATGTTCTAGAATGTACCAGATAAATGATAGCTAGAATCTGATTGGTTGCTATGGGCAACGCCTCCACTTTTCCTTTGTAGAAAGTTTGATAAATCTAGGATGGTTACAATAGATAAAAAATAATGATCCCTGTATGTGTATTAAGTTAAGTTAGATATATATATATTTTCTTTGAAAACACAGACAATGAAATTGATCTGCAACCTACCCATTAATGTGCTAGAACTAATTTCTATGGACAGACAAAAATACTGAGGTTTTATGATTTTATTTTGTTTTCAGTATTATCTTCCATTCATAAGGAGGTCAACTTATAATGTGTATCTGGAATCTTTGGTGAGATTCTTTCTCCTTTCTTCATCGAGCATGTAAATGGATACATCTCGGTTATGCATGTTGAGGTTGCAAAACTCTGTACGGTTTTCGAACGTGCCAAAATAAGCATTTTTCCTGGTTGGGATGTTTAAAGAATTTAGCAATGCTAAATACCCCTAGTTCCCAAAAAGACATTCAGCGTTACACCCCTTTGCTTCAAACGCCCGTGTCTTTGTGCAGCCGAGTTCAGCGCTGGATTAATCTTGACAGTTTTGTAGCGATTGTGGTTCTAAATTATTTTCCAAAGTTTAAAAAATTGAGTTTTATACTTTTTGAGACACAAAGTCTTAAGAAAACAAATTAATGCCAAAATTAACAATTTTAATGCACGTTTTAGGAAAAATTACTGAATGAATATTAACCGCAGTTCACGGTGTAAAAAGGACAAATGAGCGCGCAAGATATTCTATACGCCTGGTTCTTAGCTGTGAAATACTTTACAGTTTAATGTATAATTTGTCTTACATTAAGCTATAAACCTTTTTAGTTGAGAATCTGTAAGTTACAAAATCAAGTTACTCAGGGTTTGTGATAAGTGTCTACATTCCAACATGTTCTTGCATATAGTTTTCAGACGGGAAAGATGTGGGATTAAGAAAACGCACTAAATCTACACTGAGAGTTTAGGCAATTTATAGAACCCTCAGTTTTGCTTTCTGAAGGCCATATTTGACAGGTACCACCTTAAAAGTCAACTAAATCAAAACTGCAAGTTGATCCATTAGATCTTAAGGTTCAAAAACCATAACTGTTATCTACATCCTGTGTCTGCACACCATGGAGGCAGCCATTTTGTCGGCCGATCCAATGCACATAAAAATGCACCCTCTCAATTCATGAGGCACAAGGGACACTACTGAGGCATGAGGCCAAAATTTGAAGGTGCTCTTGACTAGGGTTGGAATGCCATTATGTTATCAATCTTTATTTCCTGAAGTGAGCAATGACAGAATGTTTATAACCAGAAAGTTCACAGCAGCACAGGATATTTTAGGAGACAAATGTGCTGATCTTATGGGAGGTATCGACCTGCCCACTCATGTGATTGTGTTAGTGAGGACAGGGCTGCATGTGACAGGGGCAGTGACATTAGGTGAAGAGGGGAATGGAGGCAGCAGGAAGCCACAGACTGAGAGTTATATAGTGGAAGGAGCAGGGTCCCCAGCAGCACATAGTATATCAGGAGATGAGTGATGTGTTAGTGAGGACAGGGCTGCATGTGACAGGGGCAGTGACATGATGTGAGGAGGGGAATGGAGGCAGCAGGAAGCCACAGACTGAGAGTTATATAGTGGAAGGAGCAGGGTCCCCCAGCAGCACATAGTATATCAGGAGATGAGTGATGTGTTAGTGAGGACAGGGCTGCATGTGACAGGGGCAGTGACATGATGTGAGGAGGGGAATGGAGGCAGCAGGAAGCCACAGACAGAGAGTTATATAGTGGAAGGAGCAGGGTCCCCAGCAGCACAGAGTATATCGGGAGATGAGTGATGTGTTAGTTAGGACAGGGCTGCATGTGACAGGGGCAGTGACATGATGTGAGGAGGGGAATGGAGGCAGCAGGAAGCCACAGACTGAGAGTTATATAGTGAAAGGAGCAGGGTCCCCCAGCAGCACAGAGTATATCAGGAGATGAGTGATGTGTTAGTGAGGACAGGGCTGCATGTGACAGGGGCACCGACATGATGTGAGGGGGGGAATGGAGGCAGCAGGAAGCCACAGACTGAGAGTTTTATAGTGAAAGGAGCAGGGTCCCCCAGCAGCACAGAGTAGAGATGTGAATCTCCAATGAAAGTCTGCCCAAACACAAGGAGATCAAGTTGCTAATCCTGAGTGCTTAATGACTGGATCTGTAGTTAGAATGCCAAAGGTTTTTTCATTAGGATGTAGGGCTGAACAATACAATTGCATGGGGTCGATTACTGAAGTTGGCCAATGACCACACATACATAAATACCAAGGTGTATTAAAGAAGTATTATTATTATTCTATTGCCTGAAGATCCTATCACAAATTAATGTAGTATTTGTTCAGCACTGGTAGAATGCTTGTTTTCACTATATTTGCTTTTGTGAGCCTCTGCAGGGCTGTGTCCCATATCTGCAATTTATTATTATTATTATTATTATTATTATTATTAATTATTATTATTATTATTATTAATATTATCTTTATTTTGTATTTATAAGTTGCAGCAAAAAAGGTCTGCAGCGCCATACATGACATTTACAGTAGCATATAATACACAGAGAGCAATGATCAATAATACATTACATTATTAAACTAAACATAATTATACAAAGACCAGACATCTACTAATTAATAGATTACACACAGAAAATTTGGTAATGAAGATGAAGTTAATTACGGGACAGTGAGTGAGTGTGATGGTAACGTCCAACGTGAAGTAGGGCTGGGCTCGGGAACACAGGGCTAGGGCAGCAGGCCCAGAAGGTGATGGAAGAGTAGATGGAGAACATGAGGAAAGAGGGCCCTGGTCCTGAGAGCTCACATCCTAAAGGGAAGTGAAGACACAAATATGGTGACACTGAGTGGGGAGTGGAGTTGGTAGCCGAGACAAAGGAGTAGGAAGAGGGCTGATAGGATTGAGTAAAAAAATGAGTTTTTAGGGCACAATTGAAGCCTTGGAGAGTAGAGGCTAATCTCATTCCACAGTTGAGGAGAAGCTCTGGAGGCGGGAGGGTGGAGCGGTAATCAGTGTAGTAGTGAGGCGGCAGTCATTGGTAGAGTGGAGGGGGCAGGAAGGATTATGGGTAGATATGAAGTTGGAAATGTAGTAGGGGAGGATTGGTTGAGGGCTTTGTAGGTGAGGGTGAGGAGTTCAAATTGAATTCTGTAGGACACAGGAAGCCAGTGAAACAATTGACAGAGGACAGCAGAGATAGAGCGACAGGAGAGAAAAATAAGGCGGTCAGCGACATTGAGGACAGACTGAAGAGGGGCAAGGTGAGAGTCAGGGAGGCCAGAGAGGAGGAGATTACAGTAATCAAGGCAAGAGATTACAAGAGAGTGAATAAGCATTTTGGTAGCTTCAATGGTGAGAAAGCGCTGGATTTTGGATATGTTCCGGAGGTAAAAGTGATAAAATTTGGAAATGATCTGAATGTGAGGAGTGAAGGAGAAGAAGGAATCAAGGGTCAACGGAGAGGCTAGTGATATCAACAATAAGAAAGTGGGTTTAAGAAGGCCCTGGAAGGGGGTGGACATGATGATTTCAGTCTTAGAAATACTGAGTTTCAAAGAGCGCTGGGACATCCAAGATGAGATGGCAAAGAAACAGCTGGAGACACAAGAGATGACGGAAGGGGAAAGGTCAGGGGAGGAAAGACAGATTTGGTGTCATTGCCATACAGGTGGTACTGGAGGCCAAAGTAGCAAATGAGGTCACCAAGGGAGGAGGTGTAGAGGAAGAAGAGCAGGGGGCCAAGTGTGGATCCTGGGAGAACTCTGACAGATAAAAGAAGAGGTGGCCATCAAGAGGAATTTTGGGCCCTGGTACAGCCCCTTCTTGGGGCCCATTACATTGCCACCAAAGACTGAGTGGCCACACCAGGTAGGTGGCTCCTCCCACTATTCACACAGGCCCAGACCCTGGTACTTCGTACCTGCTCCCCACCCTCTCGGCGCCCCCTAGGCACAGCAGCAAAGGAAGCCACCAGCCTTTTTGTTAGGGTAAGTGAGGTGAGAGGCCCTAGAAACCTTGAATTTTTATATGCCCCCCCTAATGTCCTAGTTACATCCCAGGACCACTATAATCTTTGTCTCATTGACACACCCCCTGTCAATATCCTCTATAATGACAGATAGATCCTTATCACAATTACAGCATTTCCAAAACCTTTTTGTTGATATTACAGGCTGCTGTATACAGCCAGTGCTCTACTTCTTTATTTTAAATAAAAATCACATCACATTATCATTGTATATGTTTTTTTTATGCTTTATAAATTGAATAACATAGACTTTTGTGTGTAATATTTGTGTTTTTTTCCCCCCAATGAAACGCTAATAATAAGGCTCTGGATTTAAAATGAACTCCTGCTACGTAAAACATTTTTCTTTTTTTGCCGGTGTTTTATATTTGTATGGAACGTAATCTTTCTATTAGGGAAGCCTGCCTTAAAAGGACCAAATAATAATTAGTCACTTACAGAGATCCTTTATGTGAGGCACTTTGGAAACACATGAAATTCACAGTCACCAAAACAAGTGGTTTAGCAGGTTGAAAAGACCTTCACATTATCACAACCTAAAATAAATCAGATTACACAGCGCTGACTGTTGCTCCCCCAGCAATATTTTTCCATCTGCAGCAGCAATGTATATAAAATAAAATGACATAACAGTATAAAGTCAGTATTAAAGTGAACACTGTCCAGGTTTTGGAGCAAAGACCATTTGGGTGTATACCCAGCAATGACCACACAATTTCTTCCTGCAGAAAGTACCTTGCTTTTCCAAACCCTGTCAGATTCATTTCTGGTGGTCTATGCCCAGACACTGCATAATGATCACATGAGGTGGTAAGGGATGTAGTTTTGGCATTTTTGCCTTTGATGCCAAAACACTTTATCCCACCAGTGATCTAATGCCAACCAAGAGCTCCCCAACCTACCTTGCGAGTTCACAACTGCCAACATGCTCACATCTGCGGCTAGGCTCATCTTCCTCTCCTGTCGCTCCTTTTCCGTTACTCCTCTGTGTAAATCCCTTTATTGGCTCCTTATCCATTTCAGAATTCAGTTCAAGCTCCGTACCATCACTTAGACAACTCGTACCAAGACTTCTCAACATTACATCTCTGACCTTGTCTTGAGGTACATACCTACCCAGACACTCCGCTCTGCCTGTGACCTCCGTCTCACTTCACCTCTCATTACCTCTTCTCATGCTCACCTCCAAGACTTCTACCGTCCAGCCGCCATTCTTTAGAACTCCCTACCCCGTCTCACTCACCTCTCCCCCAACCTTCAGTTCTCAGAACTCAGAACTCGCCTATCCTACAACCTCCTAACCATTCTATCCATCTCCTCCTCTTCCTTGTCTGCCATTGCCATTTTCTCTCAGTTGGTCCTACTGTCTCTCACCACCCCTCCCTCTAGAATGTAAGCTCTCATGTGCAGAGTCCTCTCTACCTATTGTCCCACGTCTGTCTATTGTCCGACTCCCTTGTACGTCCTGTCATGTCTTTTGCTGCACTCTGTGTGAGTTCCTATAACAGTACGCACACTAATCTGTGCTACTTATGTGTATTACCTCATCTATTTGTGACTTGCTTCTGTATCCGGCGCTACGGAATCTGTGGCACCTTTTAAATAAATAATAATAATGTAGCCTTCTCTCTGCACAGTTACTGTGTGAGGGACACAGAAGCCGAGGTATTGTGGAGTGAAGAGAAGCAGGCTGGTGACAACCATGTCTCTGTTGACCCCTAGTAATCTACCGACTGAATCAAGGTTCTCAGACAAGGAACGTCCCATTTTCAAACGAGCAAATAACATTGATTATCGAGGAGAATCATTTGATTTTAACAATATGTTGTACTGCCATACAATATATTTACCCATCTCTCTTAGCTATGCCTGCTTATAAACATATCTATTTAATTTTTATGTCCATTCTTCCAATATACTGTTTACTGTATGTATTGCAAAAGAAAAATTGCACTGGATTTCATTTTCTGGGCTGTCTGGGAACCTCTGTTTTTGCAGGAACCTTTATATTAATTCATCTTCCTGTTTACAGGTCCTTGAGAAAGTCTTTCCGTGTGCACCATTCTGATCCAAAAATGCTATGGTGGACCTAGAAATAAGAGTTCATATATACAGTAACAAACCTGTCTTTCTGTTCTCCAAACATCCTCTTCTTATCAGCTGTGTAACAAGATTAGTCTAGTGCAGTGGTCAGGGAACAGGGGTAAATTACCCCAAATGGGGTAAAAATTTAATTCCTGGGGGTAATGCTGCCGAATCACATGCTATCAGTTGGATTGTAGATCCCTTTAAATGTGAAATTGCTGTTGTACCAGAAGAGCCTGAAGAGTTGGCAGAGGCACTTCTTGAGCTTCGATGCAATAATGAAGCACGTATTGCATTTGAGAACAAAGCAGATCTGTCATATTTTTGGATGTCAACAGCTGCAAAGGCATTCAAAATTGCACATGAGGAGGAAGTCAAAAAGTTGCTGCCTTTTGCAACAACCTACCTTTACGAACAAGGATTTTCCACTCAAACAAACATAAAAACAAAGCAGAGAAATCAATTGGACGCTGAAGACTGTATCCAAATTGCTCTGACATCAAAATGCCCCAATATTGATGCTCTGGTATCAAAAATGAAGCAACATCATTTCTCCAAAACCTGAAGTTTTGAAGTTGAAGCTTTCAAGGAAAGCTTCAACTATTTATTGAATAGATTCAATAAAATTTTGAATTCCAATAATTAATAATATATGATTTCCTTCCTTTCAAATCAAGGGGGTAACGTCGACGTATTTAAATATATTTGGGGGCAAAAGGTAAAAAACAGGGGGGGCAGGCTGCTAATGGGGGGGGGCCTCACGGGGGAATGGGGGCCCCATTAGCCCAGGGGCCTCCATTCCGTTAATCCGGCCCTGTGCTTGACGATATCACACAGGGTCTCTAAGACTACAATACCACTGAGCCAGATCATCAAAGACTTTCCTCAATGTCATAAACCATCCTGGTGCACCATTAAAACTTACAAAAAGGAAAGGGATCAAACTAGGGTCCCCCAACCATCACTGCCAACTCCTGACTGCTAGATCATCAAACCAGTTCATGCTCATAGAGAAGTCAAAATACTGTTCTCATAAAAACCATACCTCAACCTGATGCAACCTCACAAGGCACTAAAAAGAAGTTTGCATGGGGATTCAAACCAGGGCCACCATCGGCACTGACATTTAGCTTTTGAATAATGGACCACTAAGCCAGCTCATGTTTTGTGGAATTGTGAAAGTCTTCTTTCCAATGCCATCAATAGCAGCAACTAGATTGGTGCAACACCAGAAGGTACTAAAATATAGCCTGTACGGGGATTTGAACAAGGGGCTCCACCTTCACTGCTAGAGGAACACATAACTACTAGACCACTACAAGACCACTGAGTCAGCCCATGCTTTGAGGAAAGCAAGGCACTTTTCTCAATGTTATGACTCCACTTCATCCTGTTATCTCATTTGAATTACCTAACTCCTCAAAATGAAATCCTGCTTTTGTAAAACTAGCAGCAACCATCCACCTAGTCCATACTAAGCAAATAACGCCCCTCTCTCCTTCCAACCCTTCCCATAAGAATCTGAAAACCTTTGTGCCTCCACAAACAACAAACATCTTGCTCCACAAATCCAAGCACTTTGGTGGAAATCGAGACACACCTGCTGAAATCGAGGGGCCCAGCATCACCGAAGAGGACTTTGCGCTTAGCGTTCACCATTTTCCTCTTCTTTAATGACTTCCAATGTCTTTGCTTTTAACATAACCAGCGCAGTAACACCCACGTTGATAGAAACTAGGCTACGTTAAATGTTACATGCACGGTATCTTCAAAGATCTCTATCAGTAATTTAATTTTCTACGCTTCCAGCTAAAAATATTAGTCCATTAAAAGTAAACAAACAAGTAAGCTTGAGCGCCACTGAAAGAATGCAGTTGATGGAGGATAGAAGACAGGGGTCACCTTAACAAACCTTTTCCATTGCATTGATACCTACACAAACAAACAGCCGATTCTCAGTGGATTGCATTTGGAAGCCGTGGCACAGTTCATTCATAAGGAAATTTGATCTAACGCACCATGACCATAGAGCCAATGGTTTGAGGTCAAATTTGAAACATCCTTTGTACCTTCGTTATTGGCAGGCCCTTGAAAGTCAGGATTAAACAAGCAAAGGTATTTATGAATGATTAATTTACTTCTTGTATTTTCTTTTGCTGATTTCATTTGTATTTGGGTTTTCTCCAGAAGGGAAAAAATGTGCATTTATAACAGGTTCCAAATGGGCTTCTCTGCCCTTATTCCAGCAGATTGAGAAATTCTAACTTTCTGGAGAACTGGGTTCACGTTTGTAAAGGATATAGTGAAAATTTCAATCAGATGTCCATTAGTTCTACTTGCCCTATTGATACCCCCTGATATAAGTATGGTTCCTCAATCTATTTTCATAGCTATGGCTGCTTTTTTTTTAGTTGAGTGGGAGCCGGGGTAATTATACAAAGTGCCTCCCTCTAGGGGGAGCTGTGATGCGTTTGAGTGCCTGGCAATTATGTTTCATGTAAGTGGACCTCTCTCATAGAAACACATATCAGAAATGACAACACATTATAATTAGACTTTACCTGAATTATTGGGAAGAAAACACTACAGTTTAACCTAAATTCATCCTTTTAATTAACCCTGTACATCCACCCTTCCTGGATTGTATCAAGACTATCCAATAAAATCGTCCATTGTACCACTGAATAATGAATGATCGTGTTCTGTTGTGACCTCACAGACCATAGACAGACTATCATGGACTGTGGGGTCCTAAGGCACCCGTCCCCCTATGTGGTTGCTACCTACCACGGTTTTTTCCAAGGCTCTTTGAGAACCAACTTTAAATGGCGGAGGAGGGTGTATGTGATTGCCCCCTCTTGGTTTTTGGCCAGAGCTGTAAGGAGCCCCGGGAACAGTTGCATGATGTGGTAGAACAGTTTTATACACGTGGTGCTGCTACACATTTTTCAGATGCTAAAAAAAATATTTCGCCCTATGCAACTATTTATAACAGCACATTGTAGTGGACTTTGCTCACATCAACAAGTTTACATCTGTTTATCACTTCAGCCGAATAATGCGCACGAAAGTCAATGCTTCAGTTCTACTTTGTCCGTTGTTGACCTTTTTAAGAAGAATTGACGTGTTGATAGCGATGCCTTAATAAGTGCTTTTTGAAAATGTTGGAGACGCAACCATTTACTTTATTTGGGGAAAGTACTGTCAATGAAATCAGTGGGTCCAGAACTTTCTGTAAGAAAAAGAACTGTCATTGAAGCCCATGGAGAAATCTTCTTTGTAGGGCAGCACGGTGACTTAGTGGTTAGCACTTCTGCCTTACAGCACTGGGGTCATGAGTTCAGTTCCCGACCATGGCCTTATCTGTGTGGAGTTTGTGGGTTTCCTCCCACACTCCAAAAACATACTGGTAGATTAATTGGCTGCAAACAAATTGACCCTAGTGTGTGTGTGTGTGTGTTTGTGTGTGTGTGTGTGTGTCTGTGTGTGTGTGTTAGGGAATTTAGACTGTAAGCTCCAATGGGGCAGGGACTGATGTGAGTGAGTTCTCTGTACAGAGCTGAGGAATTAGTGGGGCTATATAAATAAATGGTAATAATAATAATAATAATAATAAATATCAAGGGAAGGGATTTCCATTTATAGGCTTCATTCAGAGTCCACATATATTAGTATTATTATTATCATTGAATTATAAGGCACCACAAAGGATCTTTAAAACTGTACAATATTTTGTCATTAAGCAAAACTGACCTAATTTTATACCATTCACTGGTCCGTGGCTTTTAGACACTTTATGCACAGTCTAGGTGCATTTTATAGAAGAATTGTTCTAAATTTTATTTTATAAACCTTTTGAGCTATTTATGGTATAATTTATCCTCTATGGTAATTTTATTAGGAGTCACTGAGGTTTTCCATGACATGATTGTACAAGGGACATGGAAAGTCACTTCTAACATTTGTAAATATTTACAGCAACGGATACGTTAAACCTTTTAAATATATTTGTTTAAAAAAAACCTGTTTTTTAACACATAGGTCGGGGTTTGGGTGGATCACACCCAGGGGAGGGCTGGCAAATTTTAGCCCGGGAAGGGGGGGGCAAGACTCGACTCGGCAGTCTATTAGGAACATTTAAAGGAAAAAAAAGTGACCCAGCGACCCAGCCCAGGGTAGCCCACTATGGGACCGGCTGGGAGGCAAATGCCCCCCTGCCCAGCCTGCCCCTGATCACACTGACATAATGATATGCAGAGACGGAGACAGCCCCTCACCTCTATATAAGCCACTCCCCTCCCATGGTGGAAGTACAGAGGAGGTGAGTGGGAGGTAAAGTAGAAGGGAATGGAAAGGACCCCCAAGGACCACTCTTCATTCCTGCACCCAAATAGAGAAATATGTTGAGGTTAATATCTGAGACAAGATGGGCTTACATCCCACCCCGTCAGGTGGACTTTGTATATTGTTGGGGTTTTAGTCACCGCCAGTAAATTTCTGGTACTGACCATTCCTATTGGTGCTGCTTGCCTATCAGACACTCACTGACTGTAAGTGCCCCCAGTTGTAGGAGTCTAATCGCCACCACCACCAGGCTCCTCCACCGGCATCCGGGGCTCTTTGCTTCTGGGTGGTGTGTGCAACTGCTGCAACACCTCTTTGATGGTGACTCTGGGCTAGATCATCCTGTTTGCAAAGTTTCGATCATTAACGTTGGGTAGTAAGTAGAACATTGACTCAGGGAGGATGGTTCAACATTGGACACCCGGGGATGGATTAGAGTGTCAGATCTGAAGCTATTAAGCAAGAGACATGAAGTCTCCTACATCTGATCCACTCCGTGTAAAAGATTGTATGACAATCCAAAGGAGTATATGAGCAAGCGGAGGACTGAATGAAACCTCTGTGGCCACATACATCTAGATAATCACTGTTAGTCAAACATGAGCGTCAAATGGATAGAGAGGACTTGTAGTTCCTAACTATTTTTTTAGGTATTTGGGCTCTGGTCATTTGATTTATTTATTTAGGGATCTCTTTTTGTTTGCGTTTTGTGTAACATCTTAAAACGTATCCTTAGTAGGTGTCGCTCACATGTAAAATCTATCACCTGACTCCACTGTCCTAAGACTTAAAGGACCAATAAATCAAAAAACGAAACCCCCAACTCTATTGAATCCATATCTGTGAGTACATTCATATCTGTGGGTTCATCCATATCTGTGGGTTCATCCATATCTGTGGGTGCATCAATATCTGTGGGTACATCCATATCTGTGGGTTCATTCACATCTGTGGGTACATCCATATCTGTGGGTACATCCATATCTGTGGTTGCATCCATATCTGTGGTTGCATCCATATCTGTGGGTGCATCAATATCTGTGGGTGCTTCCATATCTGTGGGTGCATCCATATCTGTGGGTACATCCATATCTGTGGGTATATACATATCTGTGGGTGCATCAGATATCTGTGGGTGCATCCATATCTGTGGGTGCTTCCATATCTGTGGGTTCATCCATATCTGCAGGTGCATCTATATCTGTGGGTACATCCATATCTGTGGTTGCATCCATATCTGTGGGTACATCCATATCTGTGGTTGCATCCATATCTGTGGGTACATCCATATCTGTGGGTACATCCATATCTGTGGTTGCATCCATATCTGTGGGTACATCCATATCTGTGGGTACATCCATATCTGTGGGTACATCCATATCTGTGGGTGCATCAATATCTGTGGGTGCATCCATATCTGTGGGTACATCCATATCTGTAGGTGCATCTATATCTGCAGGTGCATCTATATCTGTGGGTGCATCAATATCTGTGGGTAGATACATATCTGTGGGTGCATCAGATATCTGCGGGTGCATCCATGTGTTTTCATGTCTAGGTGTGTTGTCATAAGGTCAACATACACTTACTATTTTCAACCTATGTTTGCCTGTTCCACTCCAACCCCATTCAGCCTCTCCAGGCATAAGAAGACACAAAACAATTATATGTATAGTGTATATATAGACATAGGTGTAAGCATTTTTGGTGCGCATGCACAGAACAGAAATGTGCATCTTTCACACAAGAATTGATGTACATCCAAATCTCAATGAGACCCGTGATTTTTATTTCACTATCATTTAAATTACAAATGAACTCAAATCGACAGGACAAGTTACAATAGGCTTGTATAACTGTTTCACCCTATTTGAGATGAGGGGTGGTTACTGTGGCCTGGAAATGTCCCTATTTTTCAGTGCTAACCAAATTTGCAGTATAATTCTCTTTATTCTGTATGTCCAGAGCATACTGTCACACATAATATTATCAGCTGACTACTTGCTGGTATTTGCGCTGCTGAAACTGGAGGCGCAGAGTCTGACGCGCCCCTGGTCTTCACCAGGGACCCCAGCAAGGAAGTTTGGATTTAGCTGCGAGGAGCGCGCAGATCGCGGTTCTCCAGAACAGCCACTAGCCAGGTAGAAGCAGAATGGTCAGGTACTCCGGGTCAGAGCCGAGCGAGCAGAAATAGTACCGAATCAGGATCTGAGAGGAGCGTCTAAGGCAAGCCAAGGGTCACGTTCCACAAGGGGAAACCCGAAGTCAGAAATCCAAAAGGGTGCCAGAGGCTTCCTTAAATAAAGAAGGGTAGCAGCTAATTGCCGGCGGCGGTGACATCACCAGCAGCCACCGGGTTTGGAATCTAGTAAAGGGACGTGCATGCCCCCTGAGGCCGCCCGGCCGGAAGCGGATGCGGAGGGACTGTGCCTGAGAGTCGCGTGCAATTCTTGTTACCTATTCCTTTTATTATTCTCTGGGCTTTATAATTTAATATTTATTAAACAGGAGCATGAACGAGGCAAAACAATTACATCCCAACTTCAGTAAACATCTGGTCATGAGGATTGCAGAACGCGGCGGTCAGACTACCCGCAAACTGCGTCCCCAGATGCACCTGGTCAGCAGTAACATGTCTCTTGAAATTATTTTGAAATGTTGGCAACTACGGGGATGGAGCCATATAGGCAGAATCGACTAATTCGGTTAATACAGAAACTTGAGGACCACTTTTGAAGATCTCTATAGGTAAAACTGATTCTCCGCATCTTACAGCACTTATAATTTTTAAAACGAATAAAACTTTGGACTATGAAACGTACTGATTAAATCATCCCCCAGTTTCGCTATTAACTTTAAAATATGCTTTTAACAAAACCCATATTTGTTTAATGACTGTCATGTACAATTAGAGACATGGAAAACACGCGCACAATTGTGAATATGTCCTCATGTCTAACGGCAAAACAACCCTTACTTTTAAAACATGGGCATAGTCAGTTGTACCAAAGTGGCTGCTGCTTTTTCAGCCAAGAGCTGAAGGAATTTGCTGGTCAAAATTCAGCTGGAAAAGACATTGTGAAAGAACACCTTGTTTTTTCTATTTAAATAAAAAAAAAATAAAAAAAAAAGTGCGGTTTAGCGCAGCGGAGCCAAGAATGAGGTTTACATCAACACCGTAGCTGCGGAGGTCACAAACAGGGCAATAAGTGATGTTCCATAATTTAGCGAAATAGAAAGAACAACATTTAGACGGAGTACCTCTTGCTTATGAAAAAAAAAAAGGCCAGATCTAAAAGCTTTTGCCAATTCAAATATTGACTTTTTTACACTTAAAGAGCAACAATTACATGTATTGAAAAGCTTAGTCAAAAGCATTCAGTTTTACCTTCATATTCTAAATTCAATTAAAATGCAAATCTGGCTATCCAATGCATACCTAACTAAATACTTTAATGTGATATTACTCAATAAGAAAAACAACGGGCCTTCACATTCCGCGGACGGTTGAACGTGTTACAATAAACATACGGTTTTTAATTAAAATCAACATTCTAATAAATAGTGGTTTGCCGGGCACTTTTATTATGCTTCTAAAGCTGTTACACCAACAGTTTCGGAGCTGCACTATATAAATTATTGCGATGAAGAATTAGTGGATTGAGATGTTAACTTGTCTTATATTTCATTGCCGGCCGAACGTGACTTAAAGACGAGTTCCCACCCAGGAGCTGATAAATGTTTTTAGGTAGCAGCCAGTTTATAATTTGGTGCCGTGAAGGAGATGCTGTTGGTTGCACCATGAGTAGATGACCGGATTAGAACATTGGTTTTGTACACAGGCCTGGATTTCGCACCAGGCAACCTAGACAAGTGCCCAGGTCTAGGTATTAGTATTACTCACCAACATTTCAAACCTTCTGGAGGGGAGGTTGTATGGTAACTGCGGAGGTGACTGGCTACATTACAATGACTATGATCTCATCACATCAAGCCCCACCTCCACCTACGTTAATAGAGAAGGGGATAGGATCCAGGAGGCCTGATCTTTTCGGGAGTCCAGTAGTCTCAACCAAAATTCGGGAGTCTCCCGGGCGTTCTGGGAGAGTAGGCAAGTATGATAATAGTATCTTCTTCTTGTAGCTTGCAATAACTCAGAAATGGATGATTTACAAACCACAAAAATGTACAACTGAAGCACCCTTTTGTGACGTAACACAGTTAGATTTACAAAAGTGCACATAGTTTTATGTTAAGGGTTTATGGGCCAAGGTAGAGGAGCCTGTGAGGATGTAAATGTTGCACCAACCAATCGGAGGACCAACTATGATTCCTGCTGAGTGCACAATTTTGCACTATGCTTGAAGTGCACCTTTCAGCAAGTTTAGTAAACAACCTTTATTGGCCCAACTATCCATCCCAGATCCTAGGCAAGTAGCTAAGACTTAGAAATATTCGGGACCCCAAGAAAAGCCACAAGTTATCACTTAGTGTGATCTGTCTGCTGTTCCCCTTTACATGTAGTTTGTGTAGATTTATACTTCCTGATCTGGTTTTACATCCACACATCTGTAAAGCAGACCTGATATAAGATCACATGTCATCAAGTTTTTGTTTTACCACATTTTACTCAGCGAGTTACTCTGTCCCGCAGGCAGGCTTCCTCCTCCCCGCACGGTAGTAGATGTTGTTAGTCAGACTGCACTGTGCTCACTCCTGGGACAGCTTCCTCTACACGTCACGGTGCTGCTGTATGGGATGGGGGAAGCCTGTCCAGGAGAAGGCAAAGCGCACTGAATAAAATGATCTTTCCTAGGTAAATGGAGTGTCAGTGAACACCTTTTTTTTGTCACTACACAGTACACAGCACGAGAACAGGGGCTCGCTGGGCATGGTGGCATCTGCCCCCCAGGCCGGTCCCATAGTGGGCAAATTTGGGCTAAGTCTCTGGCCTACCTGCATTTTCTTTCCTTTAAAGCGTACCTAATATACTGCTGAGCAGAGTCTCACCCCCCAGGCTACAATTTGCCAGCCCTCCCCTGCACTAGACGATGGCAGGTCTGCTTGAAAGTTACTACAATCAATAGATTAAAATAAGGTGCATTTAAATGTACTGGTGCAAGAGATAAAGTGAATTTTGGGGAGAGTGGCCTGTTGTGTGCCCTAACATGGGTACAGGGCCAGATTAACCTGAGGCCTAACTGGGCTAGAGCCCAGGGGCCTGGGGCATCTGGGGGGCCCGCCAGCATTCATCGGGTCGGGGGTGTCCCCGCCCCCGGCTCCGATTTTCAGCTGGTCAAGGAGAATGGCAGGCAGCTAACAGCAAATGTTATGCGGAAGCACTACAGGGAGTGACGGAAGAACACCTGCAGCCTGCAGACAGTGAAGAAAGGACGGATCAGGAAATGGAGGTAAGCGCTCGGGAAGGGGGCCTCGCGGGGGGCCTCCTACCCTTATATTATGGTCTATTATTATATATAGGAGGGGGGCTCACAGTCCCTTTTGCCTGGGGGCCTCCATTCCCTTAATCCGGCCCTGCGTGGGTATTGTTTGTTTTGGTGAGTGGGCTAGCATGAAAAAAACATGTCTTATGGCCAATTACTTAAGCCCTGTCCAAGGATCAATAAGGGTTTTACTCATTCAATGACTACAGTAATTAAAGGATAATTTCATCTTCTGGGTGGAACATCTTATATACCAACCCCACTCTTCTTGATCATAACATTAACATTATGAGCACCCCCTCTAGGACCCCAATTTCCTCCACTCTGGGAATCCTTCAAGGACTTCCCTGGCAAATGAAAACTCATTTTTAAGTAGACCAGAAGCAGTCTTGTGCCAGCCTTGTGTCATGCCACTTTTGGCAGCTTATGCAACGGTCCCAGCATGGCAATGACTGGCACTGTGACTTTGAAGCAGTGGCCATAGCACCATGATCTTGGGATCAAAGGAGGATCTGACATACGGCTCTAATAACAGACTACTCCATATCTGGGAGTTCTTTATGGTGGCCCAATTTCTTCAGGAACCGCTAAAGTTCAGAGATTGGGAGTCCCAGATAAGGGAACCAAAGTTAATCTAGGCAATGGAAAGGTTGGTTAGATTTTTGTCCAGCGTTCCACACAAAAGGTGGAATTATCCTTCAATATAAGTGACCATGGCTCTGATCTAGTGTGTCCATGAAGGTCAGTAACAGAAGGTATGAGTATAAGTGTGTTTAATATTACCATGGGGAAAATGATGGGACCATATATGGTTGTGAATCTAAAAAAGAATCCAACAGTTAGAGGAGCAGCAGAGAATACCTGGGGTCGGAGACTTAATAAGTCCCCACCTGGAGCCAAGTTGGACATAACCGATCGGTACGTCAGTAAACCACCGGTAGGTTTGTGTCTTCTTTCACACAAAGCTCCGGAGCCTTCAGCTGCTGTCATAGAATCCTTTCAGAACGTTGTGGTTTCCGGCCAGAAATGTTTCTTGCGTCCTTCTAACTGTCACCATGGGAACTTTATATTTTATACATATTTTGTGCCCCCTCCGTCAACCTTATGTTGCTTACTTTGTCTTATTTTACAATAATTTATACAAATATGTGTATTCTTGCCCCAAATTCCCTCACGCTGACAGGGGGTAACAGTACAATAAGTTATCGCAGCTCCAGGAGTATGTACTGTTATACTAGTACAATGAAAACGGTCTTCAGTGTATTAGCAGTCCAGCATATAAGACTATAGCTGGCGCAGGTGGGCAGAGACCACAGGGCAACGCAACGCTGCTGACCTTATTTAATTTGCCCATATTGTCTCATAGCCAGTGTACACAATATGCCTATACATGCCCCCATATAGCCAATATGCCTATACATGCCCCCCATATAGCCAATATGCCCAGACATGCCCCCCATATAGCCAATATGCCTATACATGGTCTAAAACAGCCAATATGCCCAGACACGTCTCCCTATATAGTAAATATGCCTATACATGCCCCCATATAACCAATATGCCTATACATGTGTCCCTATATAGCCGATATGCCTTTACATGGCCTAATACAGTCAATTTGCCCAGACATGCTCCCCATATAGCCAATATCCCTATACATGCCCCCATATAGCCAATATATCTATAAATGCCCCCCATATAGCCAATATGCCTATACATGGTTTAAAACAGCCAATATGCCCAGACACGTCTCCCTATATAGTCAATATGTCTATACATGTGTCCCTATATAGCCAATATGCCTATACATGCTCCCCATATAGCGTATATGCCTATACATGCTGCCCATATAGCGTAAATGTCTATACATGTGTCCCTATATAGCCAATATGCCTATACAGGTGTAAATCATCTAACCACTATGGACCTTGGTGTCACTGTGACTATAATTGTGGTAGAAGCATCCTCGTCCATTCTTTAAAAGAAAACAAGTTGAATATATAAATTTTGTTTTATGTAGAGGTGCGTTGGACACTACTATTCTCTAGCACTGGTTTGACTGGAGTCTCACATCACTACTCTGTGTTGGTGCCAGGAATGGCTACATATTGTTGAGACGTGTGTGCTGAAACACTCTGTGCTGCTGTCAGCGTTCAAATGCTCTGACATACATTTCTTCTAGCACTGTCCAATCATCTCTTGAAGGTCAGCATGTAACCAGTAAGTAAAGAATGAATAGAATAGGTCCTCTGACCCTAGACATACGCACTTAAACATCATCAAATCCTACAGAAAATATAGGGTAAGTACTTTAATGGCATGAATCATAGTCTGTAACTTCTGTCCGGTAGTATTGTACCTTTCCGTTATGATTATTTAACTGTGTACGAATCACTGGAATCAAACGTTTTAAAGTTCTACGATTACCGTCATTTCATAACATATCTTTCCGAATGGATTCCATATGTGACCGTAATAAAACCGTCTCACTTTATCTCTGTTATTTTTGCAATGGCTCTCATAGGCAATATACATGTCAAAGTTTGTGTGCTTGTTTTTTTCAGAAGCCACATATGTAGACATGAAAAAAAAGTGACTTCATAATTTATTTTTATATAAAGCTATGCGGAATTCCCCTGCTCAAAACTGCTTCCAATTGGCATAATCACAAACTCCGGCATTCGAATCACTACAGTGAAGTTTGTAAATCTCCTAATGTTGCTGGGGGGAATTGCACAAAGTCAAAACAGTTGACTGCATGGAGACGATGCTACAAATCCGTCACAGGAGACAATGTAACCATTTTTCCTGTGGGCTGTGATCATTCTATAAAGTGTCCACTCATTTTTATTTATTCATATATTTATTTATGTATTTGAACATACATTCTCAAGTCTATAATAACCTGCACGGATTGTTATTCATTTTTCTAGTGTCTTGAAAATAAAATACAATAACAATCATATAAAATAACAACTAGACTCAACAACATTAAGGATTGTTTTGCAGAGAGCTGCAACATTGTTGCAACAAAGTTTATAAAAAAAAAAAAGTATTCCTGGCTGTCTGCCAAGTTCTACACAAGTGAATAGGGAGGGAGGGGGGAGGAGGGATTTAGTGCTCAGACCATTATCTTTTCAAACTCACTTGATAAATGTAGGCTAAAATCTCCAGCTCACAAGCAAATAGATTAGAAATAACTTTCATGTCTTTCCAACCAGCAGAAACTTTAATACCAATACATCCCAAATATTTATTTAGTCAATTAGAGAACATGATTTCATTTTTACACATTCGGACCTCCCATTGTAACCTTCCTTTCAGTCTTTCAATATTTTCTACTCCTTCCCAACCAATGTCATTCATGCATATAATGCATTCCGCAGGAACATTAAATAATAATATAACTAACTACAATCAGCCTGTCTAAGTGGATAAAATATAAAGAATGGGCAATGGAACGATGGCCAGATGTTAATGTCAGAAATAATTTAGCACATAATTGAGAGTTAAATTAAAAGAAAATGTAAATATTGTGCAATTAGAGAGGTTGTAAGAAAAAAAAACACACCGCTAAACAGAGATATGTACTTTGATCCAAACGAAATGTATAAACACAAATAATTATGTCTCCTGGTGATTTAATATACAAACGGCCTACATAAAATGGATTGAATGTCTGCTCTCTGGATTATTATTGTAGAAGCCAAGGGAAGAGCTGAAGACTTTTTGCAAGAGGAAAAATAGGAAATGACTTGGAAAACTTTAAATCGGACGAAAGTTTCTGCAAAGACTACAATACCCTTCACATAGATTCTCTATAATCATTCAGTTATGAGAAGCTTTCATTTTTTATGCAGCCTCCTATGACTTGAAGGAAATACACTAGTGTCATTCTATAGCGAAGTTATAAAAAGAAAAAAAAAATTGTTCTCAGTCCAGCCCAGGTTGTTCTGAGCACGCTTGGCAAATACTTAAGGAAAACTAGGAGCCCATTAGCATTCGTGATGAAATGAAATGAGAGATTGGTTATGGCACAGGAGCAAGCTTACTGAAAGGGTTCTATCCACAGAATCCACAGAAGAGGGCAAGAATGGACCTAATCTCCTCTGAAATCCATGTCTTTCATCAATATTATTTTCTAAATAAATAAATATACAAACCTATCCATTTATCACGCTTGTTATCTCTTCCAGAAAAACATTTTATGGTTATTGACTTATTTTTAATGTCCTCTCCTTTTTCTACAGGTATTTTCCACGGGTTACAGAAGTGTTTTGCTAAATATCTGTCTCGTTCTGCATTAAGACGCAAAATGTTACTGGAGGAAATTGGCATGAAGTCTTCACTATCCTATCGCAACCCCAACACACAGCAGAATGAATTGACCATCCCCATCCCAGCTGTATTCATAGACTATAAAACCCACGGAATGCTAATTCATAAATACAGTACGAAATGGCCATTTAACAGAATGGTCAGAAAAAAGCGAAACGCACAGACTGTAATGCCAGAGCTTTGAACCTCAGCAAAATGACCTGTTTCACCACGAAACTCAAATTTTGTCAAAATTTCACTCATCTCTCAGCTACCGTATACAAATAAGGGGTTTAGACAAATTCAGCAGGAAGCTAATAAGAAAATTGTTTTCCCTTTAGCTTTAGGAAGAAAGTACAGAATGTGTAATTACAACAGTTCCTTCCAGTTTGTAATATGCAGCCAACTAAATAGTTTTAGTTTATATTTATAGATACATTAAATAATATGTTGACTTTGCACAATGTATTTATGTGTTTATATTGATATTCTTTTTATATGCAAGTATGTTTATCTCAATTAGGCTACAGGGAACATTAATTTTCTCTCATTTCCTCCCTAATAAGAACCCTCCAATCATACTTCTAACTCTATCTCCCTATGTAGATGGAAGGGACTGTATAAGGGAAATAGAGCCTTTAGCAAAAAGTTGCTGGTAAGTATTATGTAGCTGAACTTACTATAGCCTACATAAAATTACAGAAGAGCGAAGTGACGCGTTTCGGTTCTTGGGACAATTCTCTACATTGGGCCAATATTTGGATAAATCAATTCATTCATTTTTTATCAATTGTTCAAACTAAAAAAATGTTAAAGAGTTGTATTAAACATAAAAAGGTGGAAATATGTGCTTCAGTTTGCTATGTTTTACTTTAAAAATGACATTTTGTTGAATAATATTTTTTGTTTTTGTTCAGTATTCAAATACGTTTGTAGACATCACTTCTAACAGCGCAGCAGAGAGGACTGTATTTATTGTTATTATTATTATTAATTTTTATTTATAGGGCGCCACAAAGTATCCGTAGCGCCGTACAAGGACAAACAATGGCACAGTACAAGGTGAAACAGCACAGTACAAGTAACAGTAAGCACTATAACTCTGGGGGCTCAGGCACAGCATGAAAGAGAGGGAGGGAGGGGAAAAGTGAGTACATGCAGGTAACTATGGCCCAAGAGGGTGGGCACGGATGACAGGTTGAGAGTCACTGAGGGGAGCGGAGAGGAGACAGAGGGCAGAGGGACTGAGAGGAGATGAGCTGAGTAGCTGGAGAGCGCAGTTAAAAGTGATGGAAACAGAAGGTAGGAGAGCCCTGCTCAAAGGAGCGAACAATCTAAAGGGAGGGGAAGACAGACAGACACATGGATGAGACGGAGAGACGGGAGGAAGGGGGAGAAGGGAAGAAGGGATGAGAAAGAGAGGTAGCCGACCGGTGGGAGTTTAGGCATGAGACTGGAAGGCTTTAAGGAAAAGGTGGGTTTTTAACTGTACGGTCTCAATGAGGACAAGTAAATATGATATCAAAGAGAAATAACTCCACAGAATTCTCTATGAACGGTGCGAGGTTCTCCCCAAAACCTCTCTCGTGCTGGACACAGAGGCTTGAATTTCTGTTGTCTTTCATGAATATTTGAGTTACAGGTCTGAAAGTATACTGTATTTACAGGACTTTAAAAGATTGTGTATAAGACTGGAACTCTTGCCCCCAAACAAAAACAAAATAAAGTCCAAATGTTCAGCCGTGGAATTCGGTTTGCATGAAATGCAATTTACCAAGAAAACCCTTTTGCATTCACCTTACTCAGATTGATTGAAACAGGTCCTATGCCCGGGATTTTTCTTGCAATTCTACTGCCTAGAATGAACCCTTCTCATCCCTTATACAGACTACCATAAATGTTTGTACAGTCACTTTCAAAGACACATAAGGGGTATATTTACTAAAATGTGAGTTTGCAAAAGTGGAGATGTTGCCTATAGCAACCAATCAGAATCTAGTTATCGTTTATTTAGTACATTCTACAAAAGAATAACTAGAATCTACTTTTTCAAACCCGCAGTTTAGTACATATACCCCTATAATGTTATTCTTAAGTATTATTGGATCTAACAATGAGACAAATGGCACTAATTCTATATTTACACTAATATAATTGTCTTTTTTTTATTCCCTTTTTAATTGTTGCCCCCAAACTTGCTGTCCTAGGGTAAATACACACTGGCAATGATAAAGTGCAAGTAAAAATGCATATAAATCGCATTATCTTGATGCACACATTGGCTATGCATGTGATATGTGTTTTTTAAACACGCCTCTGTAACAAAACAGAAAGTTGCTCTCTTGTTCAAGCCAAACGCGGGTAGAAACGCAAATGTAAAACGTTTCTAGCCGAAGGCGGCTTCCTCAGACTGCGTCTTGATAGCCACACCCCCTGTGACATCACTAATTATAATGCATTCCATTAAAGAAAAAAAGTTTATGCAACTTTATTTGAACTTAGAAACCTCTTACAAAGAGCAATAGTGCAATTCAACGATCCGCTCACGCAAACCAACCGCTGATTTACTCGGGAACACGTCTACTTTTCTGAACAATCATGTTAATTATTATTCAATGTAAGTAAACTGCCATACCTTTGGTTATATGAAGGCAACCTAAACAAACAGAATACTGAATAGTGTTTATTGTACATGACGTAGGAATGTTAAAAACTAACAATCAAGTATGGACAACATAGATTTATCTACAAAACTTATACAGAATTTCTTATATCCATTTACAGGATAGAGAAACACACTCCAGCCGAACAGTTGAATCTGGAGGTGAAGCGTTAGTCTGAGGACCTGTTATCATGTCATTACTCCCCCAAAAAATGAATATTGCTACTGCTGTGCAGAGGAACACAAACTGAAAGAAAAATACCAATGACGTTTTTATGGCAGGTAGACCAGAGTTAATACTGATTTCATTTTCCCTATTGTAACTTTACTAGAATTATACATTTTGGCATAGAGTATTTGCGCTCTTAGACCCGAGCCAATTAAATTATAGCTGTCAATAAAAAGAATTACCAGTATGAACAGAGCGTTTCAATGACTGATTAGTTTTCTTGAGGTTTATAAACTAGAGAGTAACTCTAACAATCTGGATTGTAATGAAATATATACTCTTCGTTATAATGGTTTACAATGTTGTCAGTTAAAAGACAAGTAACCCCAAAAAATATATATGAACCATGATAGGAAAGTGTATTATCCAGTCTTACCCTGACATTCCCCGCAGCTCGGCTTAAAAGTGATAGCAATTTCTCCTGTCTATTGTAGACAACCGATTTTACATCACACAGTCAGAACCCCCCTTTAAATCCCCAGATTCTACACTTTTTTCACTGTTAACAAATCAACTCAATTTTCCCAGATACAGTATTTTGACTTGTTATAGTGATGTATATATCTTTTGATCTTGTGTATTCAGTATTGTACAGTAAGTAACGCAACAAGTTCCAACGTATAGTACACGTACCGTACACAGGATATTCAATATGATGTAGCAATTACCCTTGTGCATCAAACCATTGTCCCATAGATTGTAAGCTTTCGAGCAGGGCCCTCTTACCTCTCTGTCTGTATGTATTACCCAGTATTGTTTTATTACTCTTTGTTCCCAATTGTAAAATGCTACGGAATCTGCTGGCGCTATATATATAAATACACAGAAAATTCCCCCAGAACACTGCTATAGCCAGCAAAAGATCTGCCATTTCTACTGTAGATAAAAATGCAAAAGTCTTAGTTGCACACATTTGCAAAGCTGTTTTTGCATCGTTCAAAGTTAAAATGTAGGATTTTTAGTGTTATAAAAAGCGGGTGATTAATAGAGAACAGGAACTTGACATCTCAGTTTCGCGCACATCCTCAAATCCCAAAATGACACATATAAATAAGCATGGTACTCTTAATGAGCCTGACTTAGAATTAGTGGTAAAACCATTTAGAGGGTCCAGTCTTACTCTGCAGGTGGGGGGGGGGGGGGCAATTTGAAAAGTGAAGACAGGATTAGAATTGGGAGCTGCAGGACAGGAGGGCGTAGCGTAATTTCTTTTACATGCAAAAGCAGCCAGTGTTTTCTCTGCAGTATAAAATTGCATTGCACCCCTTGCAGAGCGACATGTTTTGTTCTGACGCAAATTTGCAACCTTTAGCTGGATTTTGCTGCTACCTCTAACAATGTGCGTTGCAGCTGTATAGCATCTAAGAAATTCACTTTTTTTAAAACTACAGCAAACATCAGGACCAGGGATCCTTGTGCCAGTACACCTCCCCCGCTCACATTATAGCATTCGTTACAGGGGCATTAATCTCAAAAATGCTCTATATGTAACCGTGCGTTGCACAGTGGAATATATACACTAAACATCACTTTATGTTTTCCCTGTCTTCAGGCTATGGGAACATTTAAGGAATTGTGTCTCTTTCTCCTTTGCCTGCTTACTCATGTTTTCATTTGTTTCCTGGACCTAAGGCCCCAATGATGTCATACAAAACAGCCAATGATAGCACACAGCTGCCATTAGACCACACCCCCCAGATATTGCATTGTGAGAGGATTATCACATATCAGTAAGATTGACAGGAGTGCTCTGATAGGACGTACATGGAAGAAAAAAGAAACAATGGAAATATACTGAATGGTGATCACAGAATCTAGAAACAGTCATGTAACAGCAAGAGAATTAGACAAACCAAATGGGAAAATAAATATATAGTCTAACTTACCAGGAACGTTGCATTGATGCTGGGGTCTGTGTTTCTCTTATAATGATAACTTCATTTTGTAGAAGAATAAGACAATAAATATTTGCACCATGTGGATTATTTTATTAATATTATTGGGGAAAAAACTAATTTTATGTAACTATTATGTGTGTCTTCTTTTACACTAAACAGAAACATAGAATTTGATGGCACAAAAAAACGTACAGGTCCATCTAGTGGCCCTTTTGTATCTGTCTGGTCTCTAGTTTTCCGTGTCGGGTTGTTTAGGGAGTTTGGGGATGTTGTTTCTTTTTCCTTTTTCTTCTTAATATTTTAAATATAGCCATATGTCTGCCCCACTCATTCTGAAGGAGTCCCCACCACAACTGTAGTAATACTATTCCATGGATCTATCACCCTACCTGTAATAAAGATCTCCCTTATGTTAGTGTTCGGTCTTCCTCCCTCCAAATTCCAAGTGTGTCCCCTTGTTCTAAAACTCCTCTTTTGTTTTGTGTTTTTAATTCTACCTTTCGGAACTTTACTAAAACTTGTAACCCATTCCTGCTATTAATACCTCTCTCTATACAGCCAAGGTTTCTAACGGCTTTTCGGACTGCAGTATTACGCTGTGGACCTTTCTGTCATCTAACGCTATAACTCAAGGTCACTGTCCTCTGTTGTTGTTGACATTACATCACCATTCATTCTGTATTCTGTTTATAGGATTTTTGTGTCCCACATGCATTATTTTATGTTTGGAAGTATTCAATTTAAGATCCCACACTTTAGTCCAGTGTGGAGAAATATAAGGAGCAATGTAAAAGAGGTGGAGGGCCACATGTGTGAGCCACCAGCCTTCAAAGGGGCCACACAAAGGAAGGAGGGAGAGCACAGTGCACTCCTCCAGGTATGTCATGTGACCTCCCAGCACTGTGCACTCCCTCCTCCTCCAGGTATGTCATGTGACCTCCCCGCACAGTGCACTCCTCCTCCTCCAGGTATGTCATGTGACCTCCCTGCACTCTGCACTCCCTCCTCCTCCTCCAGGTATGTCATGTGACCTCCCTGCACTGTGCACTCCCTCCTCCTCCAGGTATGTCATGTGACCTCCCTGCACTGTGCACTCCCTCCTCCTCCAGGTATGTCATGTGACCTCCCCGCACAGTGCACTCCCTCCTCCTCCAGGTATATCATGTGACCTCCCTGCACCGTACACTCCTCCTCCTCCTCCAGGTATGTCATGTGACCTCCCTGCACTGTGCACTCCTCCTCCTCCTCCAGGTATGTCATGTGACCTCCCTGTACTGTGCACTCCTCCTCCTCCTCCTCCAGGTATGTCATGTGACCTCCCTGCACCGTGCACTCCTCCTCCTCCTCCTCCAGGTATGTCATGTGACCTCCCTGTACTGTGCACTCCCTCCTCCTCCTACAGGTATGTCATGTGACCTCCCTGCACTGTGCACTCCCTCCTCCTCCAGGTATGTCCTGTGACCTCCCTGCACTGTGCCCTCCCTCCTCCTCCTCCTCCTCCAGGTATGTCATGTGACCTCCCTGCACCGTACACTCCTCCTCCTCCTCCAGGTATGTCATGTGACCTCCCTGCACTGTGCACTCCTCCTCCTCCTCCAGGTATGTCATGTGACCTCCCTGTACTGTGCACTCCTCCTCCTCCTCCAGGTATGTCATGTGACCTCCCTGTACTGTGCACTCCCTCCTCCTCCTCCAGGTATGTCATGTGACCTCCCTGCACTGTGCACTCCCTCCTCCTCTTCCGGGTATGTCATGTGACCTCCCTGCACCGTACACTCCTCCTCCTCCTCCAGGTATGTCATGTGACCTCCCTGTACTGTGCACTCCCTCCTCCTCCTCCAGGTATGTCATGTGACCTCCCTGCACTGTGCACTCCCTCCTCCTCCAGGTATGTCATGTGACCTCCCTGCACTGTGCCCTCCCTCCTCCTCCTCCAGGTATGTCATGTGACCTCCCTGCACCGTACACTCCTCCTCCTCCTCCAGGTATGTCATGTGACCTCCCTGCACTGTGCACTCCCTCCTCCTCCTCCAGGTATGTCATGTGACCTCCCTGCACTGTGCACTCCCTCCTCCTCCTCCAGGTATGTCATGTGACCTCCCTGCACTGTGCACTCCCTCCTCCTCCTCCAGGTATGTCATGTGACCTCCCTGCACTGTGCACTCCCTCCTCCTCCAGGTATGTCATGTGACCTCCCTGCACTGTGCACTACCTCCTCCTCCAGGTATGTCATGTGACCTCCCTGCACTGTGCACTCCCTCCTCCTCTTCCGGGTATGTCATGTGACCTCCCTGCGCTGTGCACTCCCTCCTCCTCCTCCTCCAGGTATGTCATGTGACCTCCCTGCACCGTACACTACTCCTCCTCCTCCAGGTATGTCATGTGACCTCCCTGCACTGTGCACTCCCTCCTCCTCCAGGTATGTCATGTGACCTCCCTGCACAGTGCACTCCCTCCTCCTCCTCCAGGTATGTCATGTGACCTCCCTGCACTGTGCACTCCCTCCTCCTCCAGGTATGTCATGTGACCTCCCTGCACTGTGCACTCCCTCCTCCTCCTCCAGGTATGTCATGTGACCTCCCTGCACCGTACACTCCTCCTCCTCCTCCAGGTATGTCATGTGACCTCCCTGCACTGTGCACTCCCTCCTCCTCCAGGTATGTCATGTGACCTCCCTGCACCGTACACTCCCTCCTCCTCCTCCAGGTATGTCATGTGACCTCCCTGCACTGTGCACTCCCTCCTCCTCTTCCGGGTATGTCATGTGACCTCCCTGCACTGTGCACTCCCTCCTCCTCTTCCGGGTATGTCATGTGACCTCCCTGCGCTGTGCACTCCCTCCTCCTCCTCCTCCAGGTATGTCATGTGACCTCCCTGCACCGTACACTACTCCTCCTCCTCCAGGTATGTCATGTGACCTCCCTGCACCGTACACTACTCCTCCTCCTCCAGGTATGTCATGTGACCTCCCTGCACAGTGCACTCCCTCCTCCTCCTCCAGGTATGTCATGTGACCTCCCTGCACTGTGCACTCCCTCCTCCTCCAGGTATGTCATGTGACCTCCCTGCACTGTGCACTCCCTCCTCCTCCAGGTATGTCATGTGACCTCCCTGCACCGTACACTCCCTCCTCCTCCTCCAGGTATGTCATGTGACCTCCCTGCACTGTGCACTCCCTCCTCCTCTTCCGGGTATGTCATGTGACCTCCCTGCACTGTGCACTCCCTCCTCCTCTTCCGGGTATGTCATGTGACCTCCCTGCGCTGTGCACTCCCTCCTCCTCCAGGTATGTCATGTGACCTCCCTGCACCGTACACTACTCCTCCTCCTCCAGGTATGTCATGTGACCTCCCTGCACTGTGCACTCCCTTCTCCTCCAGGTATGTCATGTGACCTCCCTGCACAGTGCACTCCCTCCTCCTCCAGGTATGTCATGTGACCTCCCTGCACAGTGCACTCCTCCTCCTCCTCCAGGTATGTCATGTGACCTCCCTGCACTGTGCACCTCCTCCTCCTCCAGGTATGTCATGTGACCTCCCTGCACTGTGCACTCCCTCCTCCTCCAGGTATGTCATGTGACCTCCCTGCACCGTACACTCCTCCTCCTCCTCCAGGTATGTCATGTGACCTCCCTGCACTGTGCACTCCCTCCTCCTCCAGGTATGTCATGTGACCTCCCTGCACCGTGCACTCTCTCCTCCTCCAGGTATGTCATGTGACCTCCCTGCACTGTGCACTCTCTCCTCCTCCAGGTATGTCATGTGACCTCCCTGCACAGTGCACTCCCTCCTCCTCCTCCAGGTATGTCATGTGACCTCCCTGCACTGTGCACTCCCTCCTCCTCCAGGTATGTCATGTGACCTCCCTGCACTGTGCACTCCCTCCTCCTCCTCCAGGTATGTCATGTGACCTCCCTGCACCGTACACTCCCTCCTCCTCCAGGTATGTCATGTGACCTCCCTGTACTGTGCACTCCCTCCTCCTCCTCCAGGTATGTCATGTGACCTCCCTGCACTGTGCACTCCCTCCTCCTCCAGGTATGTCATGTGACCTCCCTGCGCTGTGCACTCCCTCCTCCTCCAGGTATGTCATGTGACCTCCCTGCACCGTACACTCCTCCTCCTCCTCCAGGTATGTCATGTGACCTCCCTGCACTGTGCACTCCCTCCTCCTCCTCCAGGTATGTCATGTGACCTCCCCGCACTGTGCACTCCCTCCTCCTCCTCCAGGTATGTCATGTGACCTTCCTGCACCGTACACTCCTCCTCCTCCTCCAGGTATGTCATGTGACCTCCCTGCACTGTGCACTCCTCCTCCTCCTCCTCCAGGTATGTCATGTGACCTCCCTGCACCGTACACTCCTCCTCCTCCTCCAGGTATGTCATGTGACCTCCCTGCACTGTGCACTCCCTCCTCCTCCAGGTATGTCATGTGACCTCCCTGCACTGTGCACTCCCTCCTCCTCCTCCAGGTATGTCATGTGACCTCCCTGCACCGTACACTCCTCCTCCTCCTCCAGGTATGTCATGTGACCTCCCTGCACCGTACACTCCTCCTCCTCCTCCAGGTATGTCATGTGACCTCCCTGCGCTGTGCAGAAGAGATCATGTGACACGGAAGTCACCTGCCCCCGTTCTGATAAGATCGAGAGCAGCCAACTAGGCGGACTGCAGGTAATGACTGGGTGGGCCGTTGGTGGCCCACGGGCCGTCTGTTGTACACTGCTGCTTTAGTCCATTCCACTATATTTTCTAAATCATAGCTGAAATGTTTTACTTCTTCTGGGGCTAAAATTTTTTTACATAATCTCCAAAAAGACATCCCTTCACTTTTAGACTACAGGTAACCCTAACAGGACCCATGACTGATCACCAAGGTTCTCCAATGGTCACCAGCCCTTCCTCAGAGCTTACACCATTGACTACAACACTCAGGGTTAATTTTACTAAAACTTCTAAAACAGAAAAGTGGAGGTGTTATAGCAACCAATCAGAGTGTAAGTGGTCTATTTACTAAACTGCGGGTTTGAAAAAATGGAGTTGTTGCCTATAGCAACCAATCAGAGTCTACCTATCATTTGTCTAGTATATTCTAGAAAATAATAGCTTGAATCTGATTGGTCGGTTGCTCCACTTTTCCTTTTGAGAAGACTTAGTAAATCTACCCTTCTGCCTCTTGTCGTTTCGCCAAACCTTCATCCGTTCCCATAAACCTGCTGACTCTACATTTACATCTAATATAAACTATTCATAATTCAGATGATAGCTTCCTTTCCAGAATGATTGTATCTCTGTTGTACTCGCAGTGAATCATTTCCCCATTTCGTACGTGTAGGTATATGGTAAAGATCATTCTGAGTCATTTACAAATTAGATTTTTGGAGGAAATTGAGAAGAGATATGAGAATGTTCTTGGAAACATGTTCTGGACCAGAGATTTCTACAGACATGCAGAAAATGACATTTGCTGGAGGATTGTGTTACTTCTTCAGTAAACATGCTGGCATGGAATGTGTCTGACATGACATTTCAAAGAGCACAATTTATTTAGTTAACGGAAACCTATCCTAGAATTTTCGTCTAAAAATGTTATAAAATTAAATAGATTTAAACACTGTAATTTGTTCCATTAGAAAAACCTGCACACTTGTTGCATATTGAAAAATGTTGGTCACAGACTAAGGGGTAAGTTTATCAAGCTGCGGGACTGAAAAAGTGGAGATGTTGCCTATTAGAACCAATAAGATTCTAGCTATCATTGTGTAGAGTGTACGAAATAAAGGATAACTAGAATCTGATTGGTTGCTATAGGCAACATCTCCACTTTTTCAAATTCGCAGTTTAGTAAATATATCCCTAAACCTCTTCATGCACAGCAGTGGCAACAGTGACACCTACAGGTTATAACAGGGGAAAAAAACAGACCAACCAAAATACTAAAGCGGCAGAACATCATAGTAAAATATTATATAGAAGACTATGGAAAATCATCTAATAAAACAAATCACATTGTCAAATTACATTTAATGGATACCCCACTGGGGGTCCCAAAATGTTGAAATGAAAAATCAGAAGTTTGCCCAATTCCTGTTAATTTGGGGTCATTGGGAGTTTTATATGATGTGCGTTAAAGATTTTGGGTGGGAAAACAGGGGACTTCCTGAGAAAACTGGAACACATGGGAGTCTGAGTATCCACTGGCACTATAACATGAGTTAAATAAAATAATTATTCATTTGGACTTTGCTCATCACATCTACTGGGGTCCCGCTAGTGCACAGCTAATGCGGGGGGGTAAACAGTGTGAGGTCCACCCGTAAAAGCCACAGCCAACACCAACCTGGTCCTAAGGAGGTGTTAGCTAACCTGTGACACTCCAGGTGTTGTGAAACTACAAGTCCCAGCATAGCCGTCCAGCAATAAGCTGCTATATATTGGCAAAGTATGCTGGGACTTGTAGTTTTACAACATCTGGAGTGTCACAGGTTAGCCAACAATGCCCTAAGGGAACCAGGACACAGACAAAATGATACGCCCATGATCTACCACTAGGGGCACTGTGACATAGAGAGCGTGGTCTTACTACACTCACCCCACCCCAAGCAGGGAATACCACTGAGGATGTCGCTGTTCTGTCCTGCTACCACCAGGGGCGCCATTGTGATGTATGGGGATAGCAATCACTTTTCACATTCCTGCATCAAATGTGCCCAGATGGTAAACAAACCTTCTCATTAAAGGCACAGACTAACTCTCTATTACCAGCATCTCCTGAACCCATAAAAATCAAATCCTTAAGCGATGAAAAACCTGCACCTGCAAACTGGGGAATGCACCCAAACTAATAGGATAGGTAAGCATGGGATCCTGACACTGTTTTAAACATAGTTACCAACGATCCCGAAATGTCTTAAAGCTTCCAGAAGTAATGTGAAGACCACCGGGACTTTCAAGAGAACAAGCAAACCTATCGGGAGTGCTTACCTGCCACAATATTGGTGGATCCAGAGCCATAACTAGAAATGTTAGCTCCTGGGACAAGAAGGAAATGTGACTCCTCCCAAACCCTCAATTATACCCGTATTAATGTGAAATATTAGTTCCCTGCACCCCCCTTCATATATTTGCCTTGATCAGCTGTCTCGCACAGCCCGAGTAATGGTCCTGGGTGGAGCCATAGGGTGAACCGCAACTTCAAGCCCCGCCCACCCCTGTAAACACCTCAGTTCATACTGATGTGGGCAGGACTTAATAAAGTGATTGTCCCACCCACTTTCCATCACACATTAAGCCCTGCCCACCCCACTTTAACTTAGGAAAGTAGGCAAGTATTGATCTACCTCATATGCAAAATGAAGGCATGGCTTATAACCTGATCAAACTTGAAGTCATCTTTATGGATATCCCAGTTTTTCATTGTACAATTAGCCTCCTTAGCTGTGAAGGTGTCTACTCGATATAGCTTTATAGATTGGATAGGACAAGTATTATCTGGAAGTAGCAACGTCTTAATACACCTGGGGGTAAATGTATCAAGCTGCGAGTTTCCGGCAGGTTTGAAAAGTAGAGATGTTGCCTATAGCAACCAATCAGATTCTAGCTGTCATTTTGTAGAATGTACTAAATAAATTATATTTAGATTCTGATTGGTTGCTATAGGCAACATCTCCACTTCTCAAACCCACCAGAAACTCGCAGCTTGATACATTTACCCCCAGGAATATTAAATAATTATATTTTGCTTATATGTTGCCAAATTGTTTCAGCCCTTACGGTTGTTGAAAAACTTAAATGTTGCACCGTGTTAAATCATTGTCACATGATAACCTCAGGTTTAGCACTTGCTTTATCCAGTTCTATTGTCATTGTTTTAATAAACCATAGGATCCTTAATCCGTACGTTACCGCTTCTGCCAGCTCTATAACAGGTCTTACAGCCAGCTGTCAGAACCTAGCTGTAGCCGTTCCCTCCCCATCTAACCAAACCACAGATTTGTCACTGATCCATTTTCAGGGAAAAAATTTAAACTGTGATCTTCACACCTTTAAAATAAATAAGCGGCGTTCAAATTACAAGGTCTAAACCACATAGGCTGTTCGTTTAATATGATCTGATGAAGGAGGATGTCTTCTGAAACTAATCTCTTTCTAACAAGAATTTATTTCATGGTGTGGTTGGATTATTTGGGAATGATAGTGTTACGTGTGAACCTTAAATAATCTGTTAGTGCGCAACATATTGTTAGCTTGTAATACTGTTCTCTAAACTAATGCTGTTCTTGTTATATTAGTGTATTATTATTCTAAGAACCTCAGTGGATCACCACAAAAAAAAAAAAAGAATTAAAAAAATCAACGTGGAATTAGTTTTAAAGTATGTTACTCCTTTACATGAGAGTTACCTAATTTCCAATGCTCCATAAGAAAGGACCAAATGAACTTTAAATATGTTTTTTTTTTATTCAATCATCCCGACATAATTTAACAATCTTCACCAGATTATCTGATAATTATGGGCCTGACTCCGCGTGAGACATACGTCTATTTGTGTAGCGTATCTTTTGATTTTTGCACTGTTCATGCTCAGAAAGAGACAGTATGTAATTGCGGCTTTTCAGAGCTGCGACTTTTTGGTACTTCCCAACCCTCACATCTGAAGAGGCGTAACGGAGGAGGGAAGGGAAGTTCTAATGTATTCAATGTGCAGAAAGTGCTTGTTTCAGCAATTGCATACGGGTTCAGACTGGGACGTAGTCGCAGATACAACTGAAAAACTTTTCGTTGGCGGATAGTCAGGAGCAGGTGTAAGCAGCAACGGGTGATGACGATGGCGGACAAATGATTTGCAGACGCCTATTGAGATTTTAGTTCTCGCTCGGGCCACAGATTTGGATTTGCTGAGAGTGCTGAAGCATTGGTATACATGTCAGGAAGCTGTTTCTGCTGTATCAGCTAGGTTATTCAAGTTTAAATGATGCTTCATAGCAACTGCATTCGTAACATATAAAGTAAAATGTTTTTGTACATGTCCACAAGTTGGACGGGAGTGTCTGAGGGGTGTGTCTGTTCTCAAGCGGACTCACCTGCGACTCATTCAGACCTGGGCGCATCTTCAACACTGAATGCGGCGGACATACGAATACACTTTTGTGCGACTGTCTCAAGCGCAGGTTACATTTACGCCTGCGTTCCGCTGTGAATCAGGCCCTGTGTCTTTACAGACTCAAACAAAGATTTTCTGTATTAATACAGACAATACGTCTTTGTAATTACATTCATTTCTGCTTTCGAAAGCAATCTTTCTTTTTCAACTACTTGAATGCCTGCTCAGTCTGGTCTTTCCCTCTCCCTGGCTTATGATGGTATGAAGGAGGGGGAGCCAGCAAAGACAGGTGGATAAAATATAATAGATAAATAGGTAAGTAACTAAAACTAACTACATTTGTAGCAGAGTAAAAATGGCCCCGATTGTAATATACTTGAGGCTTCCATTGGTTCTCCAAGTAAATTTCCATTTTCTTAAAGGCAAAAAAAATATTTAATACACAATTCTTTTTCCAATAGTTCCAACTTCTGCAGCTCTAGGTTAACAATAAAAGGAGGAATAGGTTTATGTAACTGTTTTACCCTATGTGAGACCTACAAGGACGTATGTGGTGTCCTGGTTTATGGTTTGCAAATAGTGGGAGCTGTAGATACAGTGGCGGAACTGCAGGAGCTGGGGTGCTACTGGGTCTGGCGGGCAATGGGGCTCAGAAACGCCTGCCCAGCATCCTGAGGATAACACTCACCTCTCTAAGCATGGGCGATGGCATATGCACAAACATCCTGAATGCATGCAGGGGCAAATGCACGATTTGTAGAGGGGGGTTTACCATGCCACCAGTGGGCGTGACCAGCATGCATGGGGGCGTGGCTATAATATTAGACAGTGCTTGGCTGCTCTCCAACTCTTCCTATCCCAATCATATACACGGGCAATGCTGCGTGCACTACTGTTAGGGGCACACAGCTCTCCCTTTTCGAGCAGAGCCGTGTGAAGCGGGACATACCTCCCAACTGTCCCTACAATCAGGACAAAGTCCCGACTGAGTGTGTCAGAACCGTTGACAGACTGTCCTGCTCTCTCTTACCTGTTCTTGCTGCTTTCAATACTTGTTGGGGAGAGATGGCTGTGAACAGTGCAGACAGAAACGATCTGCACACAATCTGCAAAGTGGCTGGTCGCAGGGCAGGGTCCAGCCACCTGAAGCATACAGTACCCCAGGCTGGGAGGGGGGTTTCCAGGCACTAGGAACCCCCCCCCCCCACACACACACACACACACACGGTTGCTGCTGATGAGAGGAGCAGAGGAAGGTGGTCTGTCATCACAGGCCCTTAGTAAAATTTGATAGATATACTATAAATTCAGACAAATGTTAATTCAACTGACCCTAATTTACATTTGTATTATAATTTTGTATTATAATCAAACGTTGAACTATATAGATGAACATGTCTAAATCCTAAGGCTGGGTACTCTCTACAGGTTTTTCCACGCAATTATCGGGCTAATCACACAATAAACGACCCTTATTTCTGATATCGCGTTTGTGTGTACAGTCTCACGATCATGTTTTTTCGTACCAAAGCACATTAATATCGTTAAAATCATTAACGATGTTGCATCAGGAGAAATTTTCTGTTGTGTGTACCCAGCCGTACTCTCTGGCAATTGATATTTTACAAGCAAAACAACCAGAGATGCAGAAATGATTTGCAAGATGCGCATGGATTTAAGGGTTAGCATAAATCCTAATTTGGGGCTATTACTGGCCTCTAAGAGTGAGAAATATATAAATATGTATCTGTTGGTGGTAGCGGAACACAGATGTTACATAGGGAAAGATGAATCCTGTAACGTACTGTAGATTATATTAGAAGTCACTAAGTCGTTCAGAGACCATATTAACAGGAGAACTTCTTTGTCCTTCTCATTTATAAAATAGAAAATACAGCATTGCTTATTATACTAAAATTGTATTTTTAAAATATTTGAAAGGACATATATTGGTATTTATAGTGCTGGAGGGGTATAAACTTATTTTAAAAAATGTGACTTTAGACTAAGATAAGGTTTCTGTCAGAGACACGATACACCACTCGCCTGATTGTGTCACATTTTAGTTAATAAAAAGTCCCACACACTTGTTCCTCAGGACTGAAGGTGCTCGTGTTCCATTATCAAAGCTGTTGTGTTATTAGTAAACTGGTTTGCAAAGTTATGTTGCTGTAAAGGTTTTTGCTTTAAGACCAGAGTGCATTGTGGGAAGAGGGAAACAGGAAGGTGATGATTTCCAATAGAAGATTTTCTTCTTTCTTCTTCCACATATTTCCTGCTGAGACCCTACTTCTGAATACGTACAGTTTATGCCCAGTTGTAATGCCCAATGTCCATGGAGGTCTCTGTAAATAATATCGGTATAATCTGGGATTTCGTCCAGGTGCTCCAGTTTCCTCTCATTGTCCAAAAACATAATAGAAGTTTAAAGGACCATAAAACTCTGAAACTGAAATGTTCAACTATGAACCATGAGATTAAAACACATTGTTTAGTGTTACCCTGACATTACACTGTACCTATATTAAAAAGTGTAGTATTATAGATGGGTAGTCTTCTCTCACATCTTTAGAACTATGTCCTAATGGGATACAAATTAAAAATAGAGACTGCAGTCATTTGAGCTACTGTGACATCACTGGCTCTGCCCTGTGTATAATCCCACCAATGACCACAGCTAATCACTGCGTGTCTGCTCTATTAGGGAAGCACCACTCTCTTAACATGGTAATCTGTTGGAGGTGAAGAAGACATTACAAACATACACCACAGTGGCCTAGTGGTTAGCACGTCTGCCTCACAGCACTGGGGTCATGAGTTCGATTACTGACCATGGCCTTATCTGTGTGGAGTTTGTATGTTCTCCCTGTGTTTGTGTGGGTTTCCTCCGGGTGCTCCGGTTTCCTCCCACACTCCAAAAACATACTGGTAGATTAATTGGCTGCAATTAAAAATTGACCCTAGTCTCTGTCTGTGTGTGTGTGTGTGTGTGTGTGTGTATATAGTAGGGAATTTAGACTGTAAGCTCCAATGGGGCAGGGACTGATGTGAATGAGTTCTCTGTACAGCGCTGCGGAATTAGTGGCGCTATATAAATAAATGATGATGATGATGATGATGATACACCGATCAACCATAACATTAAAACCTCCTGCCTAATATTGTGTAAGTCCACCTCCAGCTCTGACCCATTGAGGCATGGACTTCCCTAGACCTCTGAAGGTGTCCTGTGGTCTCTGGCACCAAGACGTTAGCAGAAGAGCCTTTAAGTTCTGTAAGTTGTGAGGTGGGGCCTCCATGGCTCGGACTTGTTTTTCCAGCACATCCCACAGATGCTCAATCTGACAGATATCTGGGGAATTTGAGGCCAAGTTAACACCTTGATCAATTTTTGCAGTGTGTCAGGGCGCATTATCCTGCTGAAAGAGGCCACTGCCATCAGGGAATACCGCTGCCATGAAGGGGTGTACTTGGTCTGCAACAATGTTTAGGTAGGTGGTACGTGTCAAAGTAACATCCACATGAATGCCAGGACCCAAGGTTTCCTAGCAGAACATTGCCCAGAGCATCAAACTGCCTCCGCCAGCTTGTCTTCTTCCCATAGTGCATCCTGGTGCCATCTCCTCCCCAGGTAAATGACTTGCACGCACCAAGTCATCCATATGACGTAATGTGATTCATCAGACCAGGCCAGCTTCTTCTATTGCTCCATGGTCCAGTTCTAGCACTCACATGTCCATTGTAGGCGCTTTCAGCAGTGGACAGGGGTCAGTATGGGCACTCTGAGCGGTCTGTGGTTATGTAGACCCATACGCAGCAAGCTGCAATGTACTGTGTGTTCTGACACCTTTCTATCATGGCCAGCATTAACTTTTTCAGCAATTTGTGCTACAGTAGCTCTTCTGTGAGATTGGACCAGACGGGCTAGCCTTCACTCCCCACGGGCATCAATGAGCCTTGGGCATCCATGAACCTGTCATCGGTTCACTGATTGTCATTCCTTGGATCACTTTTGGTAGGTACTAATCACTGCATACTGGGAACACCCCACAAGATTCACCATATTGGAGATGCTCTGACCCAGCTGTCTAGCCATCACCATTTGGCCCTTGTCAAAGTCTCCCAGATTTTGCCCATTTTTCCTGCTTCCAACACATCAACTTCAAGAACTGACTGTTCACTAGCTGCCTAATATATCCCACCCCATTATATGTCCATGTCAGTGTAACAAGATAATCAATGTTATTCACGTCACTTGTCAGTGGCTTTATTGTTGTGGCTGATCGGTGTATATAATTATTTATAATCCCCTCAGTTATTCAAAGGACAGTATTCAGCTTATGATGTACAGCATTAGATATATATTATTGTCATCTGGAGACGTTATTGGCTTCTCGCTTTATTAGTCCTGATGTGGTGAATTTGTTGGTCTGTAGAAGGAAAGTAGATTGTTAACTCTTCTTGGACTGATGTGAATAAATAAACAATCTCTAATTGTAAAGCCCTGTGTCATATGTTGGTGCTTTGTAAATAGAGGAAAATAATAATTTTGTCGTATTAAACAACTACAAGAATTAAAAAAAACATTTGTGAATGGCTCATATCAAGAAACCATCACCAGATAGACAACATAGTGAACCCCTGAATATGAGACTACATCTACCTTGCCAATAATATTTTTTTACAAATAGGTTCTTGCACAGTGTACCTGTTGTCTGCAGACGGTGGAAGCAGCCATTTTATGTGTGACATTAGATGCAGGTAAGTCATTGGGCAACAGTGACATTACTAAGTCACCGGCTGCTACTCAGGAATATTGTCAGCTGTGTCCATTGCTGCTGAGCGGTGGGTAATTCCACCCCAAAATAATGACAATATTTTGGGTAGAATTAGGTGACCTGAAATAAAATACAATGTTTTACTTACTGCCACTTGGCGAAACAAGAGTTCAGTGGGTGCCTCCAATGCGTGTTACTGTTAGGATAATCACGGGATCTACTGAATCACAGGATCCACTGAGATCCAGCAAGTAAAAAATGTTATTTTATTGTAGGACGGTGCAGCACGGTGGCTGAGTGGTTAGCACTTCTGCCTCACAGCACTGGGGTCATGACTTAAATTCCTGACCATGGCCTTATCTGTGTGGAGTTTGTATGTTCTCCCCATGTTTGCGTGGGTTTCCTCCAGGTGCTCCAGTTTCCCCCCACACTCCAAAAACATACTGGTAGGTTAATTGACTGCTAACAAATTGACCCTAGTCTTTCTGTATGTGTGTGTATATTAGGGAATTTAGACTGTAAGCCCCAATGGGGCAGGGACTGATGTGAGTGAGTTCTCTGTACAGCGCTGCGGAATTAGTGGCGCTATATAAATAAATGGTGATGATGATGATGTAGGACTTTATTTCCTCCCAAAACTATTTTCTGTAGTTTTGAGTGATGTTAGCCCTTAAAATTTAAGACATTGTGGAAAAAGTAAACACAAATCAGTTACAACGATTACGTTTCACAAGACAATTGAATAAAGGTTACAATGAATCTGCCTAGAACACACGAGAAGCAAGATAATATCATGCAATAATACAGAGGCAACATAAAATGTAATGGACAGACATAGGGACTGCTGATCCCATTTCCCACACCTGGGTACATTGTTTTAATTAAATTATAATACAACCTATGGCACAAATGCATTTTGAAGGAGCCTGAAACCTAACATACAAGTTTCCAGTTATTAAAGAGCTACTAATATTCACAAATATATGCTGTACGTAAATATAGACAGAACTTCATATATATCACGTGGTATTTACATTTGCTCTGTAGCTCAGTGTAAACGAGTGTTCCCTGATAAAAGCAATTAGATGTAATTCTCAGTATCTACTCTTAATTGTTGTGACACTGACTAGTACAACTTCTACTGATCTCTCTGTTGAGCAAAATCCTCAGTATGGTTCTTACTACTTGTGCATCAATGACTGCACAGTACCAATTCTCTTGTTCCATATACTGGATGTAATTCTCAGTATCTGTTCTTACTCTGGATGGACAAATGCACAGATCCACTTTCAATGTCCCCTAATACGGATATCACAATTTATGTTCTTAATTATATTAATCAGTATCATAGATTATATTTGCAAATAACACATATAATGTAATTTAATGTCTCTGTTTTATTTAAGAATAGTTAGAAATTGTACAATGGCAAGACCAAGATTGTGTTACTTGAGACCCAACAGCCCTTGTGCAATTTATCCCAGCATCTCCTGATAGCTCTTGCTGGAACTTGTAGTCCCACAGCCACCGCAGAACACACAGATTACAGAACATTGGTCTGACAGGCAGAATATAAAATGCATCCATAGTTATCAAGTACTAATCATCATCTATTTATGTATATAGCACAAATGAACTAAAACCAGCTTCCGCTGCTGTTGTAAGATAGTGTTATGAACAATGGGAGTTTTGACCACCTTTAAATTCTGCTTCTAGAAAAAAAAAAGCAAGATACAGTGTAACCTGGTTTCATTTTCTAAAGGGCTGAAAATCCTGCCCATATATCAGAGTGAAATACCCAAGGTGGATGATGCAGACAGCCCTTAGGCTAGGAGGTTTAGCTGTGCCATAAGTGTAAAAAAAGTCATGAAAAGAAGGAATCAATCCACACCTAGAATCAGTAGAACGTGAGACTGGATTACAGGACATTTGAACCTGAAATTTTTATAGATATTTTTTTTTTTTTGCAATTCCATATACAGCACACAAAAAAAAAATCAGCCTCCCCGGCTCCCATATAGCCCTCACCACTCAGCAGGAAAAAAAAAAATATCACATGTCAATATAATGGACAATAATTATTTATTTAATATTGAGTTTACCAGAAGTTTTCTCTTAAACATGCTACATAAATCTCTTGTATTCTCATCAGACACACACACAAAAAAAGAGACCACAGCTCCTCCGGAGCATAAATCTTTATAAAGCTGTCATCTTTAACTTAGTCCCTGAAACATTATAAGCCCGCCCAGCAGATTTATTAAATTTATATTTTGTCATCATCATCTCAACGCTCACGAGAGTCATTTCACATGATAATTGATTAGGCTTGTTCCTGATTATCGTCTGTTCCCCATTACCTAACGTCTTGTTCTAAAAGGAAAAGCAAGAAAATAATCTGAAAAAAATACTGAAACGATGCAAACCAAGGCGGGTGACGTCAGAGTAGACCCTGCGTGACGTCATATGTTGGTTTCTTGCACGGAAATAGCTCTATTTCCAAGAGCTTACAATTTTAATAGAGAGAGAAAAAATACAGTATGGGTTTGTTTGCCAATGCCTTTATTTTGCAATAAAGAAAACGCACAGGAAATTGGTGAGAAATAGCTTCAAATACAAAACTGATATCAATTCTAATGGCATATTGACTTTGGTATATTTGTGTGCAGCTAAATATGTTGGTAATTATGTATTTAAAAAAAATAAAATTAAAATGACATTTCCTCCTATACACAGCTGCCAAATTGTATTGTATATGTAACTTAGTGGGAAACTGGGCAGAAAATACATTGTTGAATTGGCATAAAACTGATAGACGTCGTGTGGCTCTTCAGTTGTTGTGGGACAACAGGTCTCAGCGTGCCCTTCTAGCCAGAGGCTGCTGGGACTCGTAGTTCCACCGCAGCTAAAGAGCCTGGTGGTACAAATCCATTGAGTTATCATAACTCCTTTGATTTATCTATCATCTTTATTATATCAGATGTAAGATTTTCCTTGTTGCTTATTTCTGATATAATAATACTACTGTTTCCCCTGCTCTGTAAACTGTTGTACATTGAACAGAGGATTGATTGATTGATTTCATAATCTCCAAGTCACTAGTGGCTGGTAATTCTGTAGCCCGGGGCGTCTCTGGTTTATTGCAACCCTAGCAATGTTTTAACTGTGCTATTTTGCACCTTTGGGATTAATGATTTGGTGCCCAGTAAAGCAATGAGTGTAGAAAATAGAGAGAGAGGGGAAGAGAGGGGAGTAGATGTGACTTGCAGGAGTATATCGAGATTTTTAAGAGAGGCATTGACAAGGTTAATGTGACAGCCTAAACATTATTTAAATAACAATATCAATTGTATTTACCACTCTATATAATATTTGTTTTGTGTTTATTCAATTTTTAACAAAGAACGTACCCACTGCACCTGTTTGTAAAACAAAGCGAATATAAACTGGAGAACTGCTCCTGTGTCCTAGCCAAATGGGAGTATTGATCAGAACATATGTGAGCAAAGGATATCTCTTACTATAGGGATCGATCGGTTATATAGGCTGCAGACTTGTAACACCTCAGCCTTTTACCAATCGATGCTGTGATCAGCCAGAGAGAATGATGATGTTCTTTTTTGAGCTGTGGGGCTCGGTGGTCTCCCCCCCCCCACCCTTCAAATCCGCCAAAAGAGCCATTTACTCTGTGTCTTGAGTTACCCTAGAAGTAGGGTTATCTGATCGTAAGCTAACCCTGGGTTCTTGACATTTCTACTTGTTTTTATTTTAATAGTGCCAATTATCTGATATCACAGGGACCTAGATGCAATGCCACAGAAAAAGCGTTATGTGATATGTAATGCAGGAAATGCTGGTGTTAACCCCTGCAGTGTTGTATGTATGTATATATATATATATATATATATATATATACACACACACTATATATATATATATATATATATATATATATATATATATATATATATATATATATATAAATAAATATAAACTGCACACACCCCTAATGTACAATACGTTATTTTATTCACTTGTACAGGTTTATGTTGTAGATCGTGCAAAAGATCGTTTTAAGACAATAAATGATAGCTAAAAAATAAAACGCTCAATTTACGTTTTTGTATGTGAGCAAAACGCCTATGGCGGTACATGGCTATACCCTAATAATTGAGTATTGTTATAATTCTGCAGCTACTGTCTCTAGGTATGTTTGTTGCTTGTTCCTTGCCATTGTTTTGTATTAGAGATTCCTACCATGCACAATGCTACGGATTAGCCTTATGAATAATGAATAAGAATATTAGATACAGGTGGAACTCAGTATACCAGAGTTGTCATCTGCCAGAAAACATGTCTGGGGCTTGTAGTATATAGTGCTTATAACCAGGCATTGTGATATACACAGTAAGTTAGCACAGCCATGGAGTCAACGCTTCATTGGTTGCTATATAGCATATTGGTCACCCTGAGAGAAGCAATATACCCAAATATTATAGGGTGCCATATGAAATATACAGCACCCTGTGTGAAATTGCCTGCATGATGATATTATTGGGGGTGAGAGCTGATTTAGGAAGGAAACAATGTTTTGCCACCAGGTTTTGGGGCAAAATATCTCAGTAACCCAACAATGAGGAACCGAATTCATTGATGCCAACAAAGACATAGCGCAGTATGATTTAACTCCTTCCTGTCTGGGGGCTGGGCTGGCATTGTTTAGTGATGCTGAGCTTTCACCTGTCCTCCTCTCAGCCTCAGGCCAACATTTAATGGAAGTCTTATAATGAGTAAAAGAGAAGAAGCAGAATAATAATAAAAAAAAAAGAACATTCTCCAGCACCAGCCCACTGCTAAATTAAAGATCACGAACAAGTCACCTAACACTCCATAATTTCCACCTTAAATCGCTCTTTTCGCTGGCTTGGGGTCTGAAGAGATGAAATAGAACGTTGTGTACTAAATGAATAAAACGTGTTGGAGATTCAGGCGTACCTGTTGGTAGCCATTTAAAGTGTCTGCAGAGTGAGCAGTGGCCTGCTAATTGAAGACAGAACCTTCCCTTATAATATACACTACTGTCCTCCTACTGCATTTTATATATTCACCCCTATTACTCATTTAGTGTTATGTGACTGCACTACTCGGTGCTGTTTTTATTATATCGCTGTAATATATATATATATATATATATATATATATATATATATATATATATATATATATATACATATATATATATATATATATATATATATATATATATATATATATATTTATTATAGTGATATAATAAAAACAGCACCGAGTAGTGCCTGTTTTCATATATATATATATATATATATATATATATATATATATATATGTGTGTGTGTGTGTGTGTGTGTTAAAGATGATTGTATATATACTTTAAGATAATATTAAAATAAAATATTTTAATTTGTCCATATAATTAGGAGACATCTTGCATTGCAAGAATTGAATTAATCCCTTTCAGATCAGTTTTGGACTGTATTAACCCTTTAGTTGCTGCGTGGCAGGCTGGCACAGGATTATAAAGTGCATTTTGTGTCTTTGGATCGCGCTGCTGCCTCTTAGCATATAAGAGGTCTTTTTAGCATTATAAGTACATGATATTTTCCCCCCGGACAGACAGCTGTTCTATTCCTACACTTCGCAAAGGACAAATTGTGCCCTGAGCTTCAACAACCTGGGCAAAGACCAGGTCAATTTCATGCAAATCAGCCTCCAGGACTGCAAAACTGTAATCAACGTGAACATATTAATTGAGGGCACAGGAAACACACCAAGCAGTTGAGCCCCTGAATAGACAGGCAAATAGATGCTTTATTATGGGCTGGTGAGGCTTAGAGGTAAAGAAAAGTTTCTTT